>NC_087070.1:45780985-45943127 GCF_963678635.1 Symsagittifera roscoffensis | reverse complement strand
AATCGTTTTCTTGCCCATATCTTCTTCACTTCCATCTAAGAAACATATGTCGAAGCACGGCAGAGTGTACAGTGAATATCAGCTGGACATTGGAGCAGGAGCTTTCAAGCGAGCTCTCGTGATTCATCGGAATGCAGTGACCACCGCTGTGAAAAGAAATTCCAGGACAAGTGAACGTAGTGGGAAGGAGAAGGCAGAGATGTTGAAGGAAGATTTGGAGAGAAATGTGACGTTGTGTCTCCACAACAGCTTCTGCAGGAACAGAGAATCTAACGTGGATCCCCTACCTTGTTGCAAACAGAGGGTAGAAGATCAGAAGTGTTGGAGGACTGTTTCCAACAGCGTCAGGATCGCTAATGATGTGTTGCAAGACACAGAAACTGAAAGTGCAGAGTCAGTATCACAAGAGGAAGGGATGGAACCTTGACGAATGGCCGAAAAACGAGATGCAAAAAGAGACGAAATTAGAAGAATTTAGAAGTTTTAGAACTTCTAAACGACGAAAAAAGAAGAAAACAAAGGAGTGATGGAGAAAAACTTAAAACTCAGAATTGTTCTATGTGTGTGAAAAAACTCAAGTGAGAAACTAAGCAACCAAGTTGTAATTGAAAACTGAAACATTTAATTGAGTTTTGAACATTAAAGAATTTGTTGCATTTATAAATTTGCATTTTGATTTTAGCTGAGTGGCTTTAGAGACACTTATTATTTATTTAGAAAAATTGAGTGAAGAGTATATTTAAATATTCCAGCCTGCATGACTGTTTTTAATCAACTAGGGGAACTGATCACTTTGTGATGATAAGAAAAGCTTGGGTAATCTTTCGAAGAGGGAGATTGTTTCATTGTTCTTTCTAACCACAGAGTTCCTTAATTTTAATATTCAGGACAATAACAACTAAAACTTCCGAAGGGAAGAAGCATAGTAGGATAATTTTAGTTTGTTGGTTGGCAGGACTGTCCTGCAAACCAACACCTTTTAAATCAAGGAGAAAAAGTTTTTAATCAGGACATTGACACTGGAAGTCAGAAAAAATGTTTTATCTTAAGTCATATCCTCGAAAGTGCAGATTAGTGAAAGAATTTGGAAAGCTATAGTAGTGTAGTATGATGCCCCTTATATTCTGCAGTGAGTCGATGATGTGGATAAGAGTAATTTTGTGCATTTTGTAATTTCTGTTCGATGACACTGTACCAATTTTACGAACATTGCGAGATTCAATGAAGACATTGACCGGGTTGTCCGCGGAGTGTGTGACATTCGACCAGAATGGACAAAAATGCAGATTCAGCAATTTCGAATTATTAGCAGCTAACCTTCCGAATTGACAGTTTTGATAGATTAGTTACGTTATTGGGACGATTAGTCAAACGGTGAAGGTCAAGATATTCTGGTATTTTGAAAATTAAAAAATCGAACTGAGAAGTCGCACCTCTGAGAAACGGCAAAAACCGCCATTTTCGAAGAAAACCAGAAGAAAATCAGAACAACAATAGTTGAGATAGTGATAACTACGAGAATTGCGATAGAAAAACAACAACCAATAGCAGAGTTAGCAGAGACCGTTCCGAATTGCAACGATTGTGTCGCTAATCACTGCAAGGCCGTTCACAACAACGGTGAAGGGTAGAAAAACAGCCTTCCGGAAAGAAGATAAGGTTGTTATTTCCCCTGATTCAGGAATCCGGAGGGGTCTCAGGATTTGAACTGAAACTGTTATGTCTTGAATTGAATTTTTTTAACATCTGAACTCATTTTACGACGATGAGAAGCTTGGAGTTAGGGGAAAGTGTTGATCCATCTTCAATGGAGATGATGATTTTTATCTACTGAACATAAAAATAGTAATATAGTAAATAGTAGTAGCCCTGTTTCTAGGAGTGACCTCGTGGTCTGGGGATACTGAGACCCAGCCATGAGCTCACTATTTTGCATGTAAGTAAATTAATTTGAGCGTTCTGGTCGAAGCCGGAGAACAGTAACGTTTTTGTCGACCCGATGTTGGAAAGACCACCAAAATAACCGGCTTTTGTAGAGACGGTGAAAAGCATGTAGAGCTCTGTTTAGACGGTGGCCAGTCGTCTTAGGATTTAGTTTTATTTTCCGTCGATATGTATCTTCCGGGCGAATGTTACATAGATGTTTTTATGGCGCTCCTGGGTGTTATTCTTTTTTAACATCATGACCGACAGAACCGTTAACGAGCACTCCGCGCCGAGCGGATGCTCATAATAACGCCCTTAATAGGCACTTACCGTCGGGGCGGAAGGGTAGTTCGGAACCCGAAAGCCTTCCGGATTACCGTGAATAGCTTTTAAACCTAGTTAAGACCGAAAATTCACGTTCCAGGAAGGGTGGGGGGATTGGCCGTCCCCTCGTTCCCTGAGAGGTTTGTGGCCAAAAACACTTAAAGATATATATATACAACCAAACAAAAAGTAGTATAGTACCCAAAAAAAAACAAAAAAAAACATAAAAAATAACCGAAAAAACCAAAAACAGTAAAAAAGTTTAAAAATCAGTAGAAATCATCCCCCCAGACAAGATGTGATCCGACCCTCCCGTTTGTTGTTGATAGATATATTGTTGTTACAGGCCTTTATATCAATCAGGATCGTTACGATCATTTTTGTAGCCCGTTTGTGAGGCTTGTACTGTAGGGTTATTTGAGTATTTAAGCACGACAAGAAGACTGATCCGGCAAGCAGTACAAGGAGCAACAAGAAGGGGCTCAAAGACAACAACAGTCGACTGTTGGGTATCGTTAACAAGTTTTGTATCCCTTTTGGTACAAAAAATGAGATAGTAATCTGTGGGGGGCTCGACAGTGCTGCACTGTAGTGACCCTTCACCGAACTGCGAAACTCCGAGTTAAGCACCTTAATTCGGATATTGAACAAACCCGGAGGGGTATAGTATTACTAATATTATTACTTATCTAGCCTATATTAATACTCCTATTTCGTTTTTCAGTGAAAAACACAGTAAGCGGACCGGTTTTTAGGGTCAAAATAGCGATATTTTGATCCCCCCCACAAATCGCGATTTTTTTTTGAAATATCGATATTTTTTGAAACAAAAAAAGTGCTAAATTAGTGAATTACATCGTAACTGTCCTAGTATAATAGGTAGAACCGGTTGAGTTTAGTTTAGAAGTAGTTAGAACTACTTTGGTACCAAAAACCGAATTTTTGCGATTTTTGAGAAAACGGAACACTATAAAATCAAAAAAAATTTTGAAATTTTTGAGTTAGGACAGTAAAAATAGTTGTTCGGACAACGTCCACTAATGAATCTACAGGTTTTAAGACCCATTTTCCGACAGCCTTCCGGATTACTGAGAAATCGAATTTAACGTGTTTGATTCAGTGGATTCATCAATCCGGAGGGGTCCAAATAGCATAGTTTTTGCAAATTTTTTCAACTAAAGCGTTTCATATTGGGTTTTTAGCATTGAACTAGAATAGTATAGGCCTTTTGAGCTCGGTCCAATAATTTTTAGGTCGAAAAAAAACAGAATTGCGGAATAAGTTTGGCGGAACCTATAAGAGGGAAATTTTTTGACTTTGGAAAAAGACGTTTTGGTTGATAACTTTGGAACGACTGGACAAATCCAGTTGATCTTGGTACCATAAGATCACAAATTAGCTGGGCTTACTAATAGGTAAAATTAGGCTTGAAATTTTGGTAAAAATTGTTCGAAAAATTAGGCTTGAAAACTTTTTGAGATTGTTTTTAGCAAATTCAGCAGTTCGGGAGGGTACACCCTTCACATTTTATAAAATTGTTTACACCCCTACCAAAAGGTGATAACGGTTGAATAAAGCAATTTTAAGCTGTTATAGAAGAATAGGGAAGGCTAAAGGCACCAGAAAACCTTGATCGAGCCGAAATTAGGCTAGCGATAAGACCCTTCACCGTTTGTGTGAATTGTCAAACAAAAGGCTTAACTTCAATCCGGAAGGGTCTAGGGAAGGACCACATACCCTTCCTAGTTGATACAAACAGCATAATAGCATCGGAGAACGGATCCGGAGGAGTATAGGATGAAAATCAAGGAAGTCTCCGAAAAGCTACTTTTACAAAACGGGTGGGGTCCCAATTCGGAGGGGGTCCAAATTTTTCCTAATTCGGAGGGGTCCCAATCCGGAGGGGTTTTGTTTTCACAAAACCGGAAGGGTCCCAATCCGGAGGGATCTTACATTTGCTAACCCAGAGGGGTCCCAATCCGGAGGTGTCTCCATTTTGCCAATCCGGAGGGTTCCTATTTTTGCCAATCCGGAGGGGTACTGTTTTTTATCAAACCGGAGGGGTATTATTTTTGTTCAGGACTTAGGTAAACAGACGAAAAGATAATAGTGAGAGGTATTAGGTCATTAAGAGACAGGCTAGGAACCAGTGACTGCACTGGTAACTTGCCTTTCAAAAAAATACCAGACCAAAACAAAACAGGTCCAAACTCGGATATTCGCGACACTAAGTCTAAATTGAACGAGAGTTTGTCACTGATTTGAGTGGATTGAAATCCATAACGTTTTTTGGAAAAGTGATTGCCTTGAGGATTTTAGCAGGTTAGCTCGGGCAATCCGAAGTCAGATAGGTAACACAGGACTCGGTGGGTGCAATAGACGCCCACTTGAGAAAATTACTGCCTTCAAGTTTCGTCTGTTTGGTGCAGCACCAAGCAGGGAAAGCTCTTTCTTTAAAAATACAAGTTTGACTATTGTATTGCGACTGACTAAAAGTACAAAACACATACGTTTTTCATAAAAATAATCTTATTTTGTTTTTTTTCTGGTTTTAAATCATTAATATTTGTGCTTGATTGGGTGGTGAGTACACTATCTTTTAAATTGGATGATATCATCATACTGTGCTATTTCTCAAATCTTACGACTAATAATCGATTATTGTAAATAAATTGAGTATACCTGTACCGTGATAACATACAAGGGTTGGTGGTCTTTATTTAATAGAAACTTTTGGAATTTAATGTGTTGTGTTATCATTATCAGTAGTCAGATCAAAAGGACACTAGCAATCATATTGAGTGTATAGGTAGTAAGAATTGGTAAATTGAATATGAGTCTAGACAAGTCAAGGATACCTAAACTAGGTGATAGCTCCAGGAAATTCATACCTGAGAAACAGAGAAGAGCAATGACCGACCCTTTTGTGCAAAGGATCACACGAACCCTGACCGACAAAGGGGAAACGGTTTCAGGCAGAATGGTTGAAAACAGGAGTCAAAAGTCCTCAGAAGAGCGAAAAGCTATGATAGAAGTGGAGGTCCAACCAGACCAGGCAATGAATGAGAACCAGGAAATACATGGGCCGGAGGGGAGAGACAGAAGGCTGACGAGTGAATCTACTCCGGTAGAACAAGGCCAAGATTTTGCCACTTCCACCGGGACACTAGACCGAGAGGAGATGTCGGAACTGTCCGACATCTCTACTGAAATTCTGGCAAATAGAAGATCTCCCACAGGCAACACCATGAGGGCAGGCGTGACGGAGAAACAGGCAACGTCCTCATCGTTTTCAGAAAGAGTGAAGAACACTTTCGGAAACATCTTTCCATTTACCATGGGAGTTGGTACAGGAGATGAAGGTGAATCCAGGAGAAAGAAGAGGACGATTATGAGCAAGTTGACTTTGGATCTTGTGTCAGCCCTCATTAGTTCGACCCAGGAGAATGAGGCATACACCGACAGAGGGACTGGAACCATGGACAAATTTGGTGTGGTGAGAACGATAAGCAAAGACACAAACACATCAGGCCAGTCAAGAGACTTTGTGAGTATGACAAATTCGGAAACGCGAACTGGGGAGAATAGAAACAAAGGGCTAGGCAACGCATCGGCGGATCCAGAGGTGGATAATGAAAAGACGTCGAGGCAGAGAATCAAAGCCCGAATCTCGACCAGTACCAAGCTATCTGGGATCGACAGGGTGGCACCGCCACTTGTGACGCCAATAGTAGAAAACGGGGCATCATTGGAAGAAGCTTTGAACAACATAGTGGGCATCATAGGAGAACAAAATGAACAGATGTCCATAAGAATGAGTGAACTAGAGAGGGCAGTCCACGTTGAAAGAGAAAGTCTGCGGGAAGAAAAAAACCGCAATAGACAAGAAGTTGGTAGTAGCGAAAAACGCTTGAAGGAAAGAACGGATGACCACATAGCGAAAAACTTGTCGCGAATGACATTAGAAGCGGAACAGAGAGAGTTACGCTTAAGAGACGACATGGAGAAGTTGAGAATTCAGCAAGAGCAGTCTCTTGGGACTCTTGACACAAAGATAGATGCGATGATGGCGAGGCGAACTCAGGCTATCATGGATAGGTTGGACGGGCTACTAGGCAGCAAGAGTGGACCAAAAGAAGGAGAACCGAACTCGGGAGGTCCCAGCAGGGAGCCGAGGGTGAATTTCAATGACCATCAAAGGAGGAGGACATATGGATCCACTAGAGGTAGGGAAAGTTCATCAGGCTATGCCACAAGGGATAATGGAACTTGGGGCCCAAACAGTAGAGCAAGTTCAATATGAAACAAACAGACCTCAAATGAATGACCGAAGCAAGTCACACATGCGACTGGGAGAGGTGATTCCAGTAACAGGAGACATGCGGGCCCAGGGAGGAGTAATGTGGGCCAAGGGCGAAACAGCCACGGCGATTCGGATTGTAGGGATGCACCGAATACAGAGCCCTTAACAGGGGGCGATGATACTCAGGCGGGGCACTCAAGAGATGCTACGGCAATGGCCACAGCTTTTGAACCCCTAAACAAGTCTTTGGAGACATTCCTGAAGAGGTAATCTAGAACCAATGAACGCACTGAAAAGTTCAGAAGAGTCTTTAGGAAACCAAGGTGCTATAAAGACGAATCTGACGGCTGCATTGACACCTGCATAGAGGTGATGAAACTGCATTTTGAGGAAGAAGACCTGTCAGAAAGGCAAGAGTGCAGTGCGCTCACCAGTAACTTGGAAGGGACAGCCCGTAACTATGTGATGGCCAAAAAGCAATATCAGCGGGATACTGCTGGGAAAATCTTTGAAATCTTGTTGAATCGTTTTGGCTCAGGGGTGCAGGGACACCAAGCAAGGATGTGCTTCGAGAAAAGGAGGCAACGAGAAGATGAGTCGATAGAAAAGTTTCTAGACGATTTGGAGATGCTTAAGTGGCGTAGCCAACCGGACGAGTCGAACAGGAGGAGTGAACCTGGCGGTAGCCTCAAAATTCATCGATGGTGTGAAGAATGATGAACTTCGAACAATGTTAGCAAAGCATTACACACCACTATCAACCAATGCGCCAACACCAGAGGAGTTGAGGCTCAAGTCAAAAGAATATCTTTTGCTGAAACCTCCGTCCAGATCTGGATATTACAAGAACAATTATGGCAATTTTAACAACGGACCAGCAAACCAAGGGAACAACTGGTATAAACCGAGGGATGATATGGGCAAGAGGCGCTGTTATGCAAATTGCAGTACGACGGACCATCATGTGTCAGCATGCCCAACTTATAAACAGGGCATGAAAGCAATAGGCTTTAGCCTCGAGGACGAAGATGCGTCAGAAGTCGATCATGAAATTTCTTTTGCAACTTGGAAGGTCATTTTAAATCGGGTTGTCCGCAATTCTGGTATGCTGTAGCAGACATCAAGCATCCAAGGCAAGAGGAAGCTTTATCGGGTGTGAAAGCCAGCAAGGCTCGCCTATTGAGTGAAGCGGAGGTGCGCAGAAAAGAAAAACCGCAAGAGCTGGCAACGAAGAAAATGCAGGCGGTAACAGAGGAGACATGTGAAATGGAACTGGTGACTGCGATGGATGACTTCAAGATTGATTATAGGGCAGCCGCGAGGGATGCTCTAAAAAGAGTGCAGCTGGAACTGGTAACGAATGAGATCGAGCAAAAAGTGAAGCTCGAATTGGAAAGTGAGAAAACTACAAGAGAAGCTGAAAACCTTCGAGGCATCAGAAATCGAAGAAACAAAGGCACCAAGTAGTTTGAGCATGAAAATGAATGTGATCTCCGGGCAGAGGTTCGGTATGGTGCCACAAGGAAGCAAAATACAGTCAATAATCTCGGTAGCAGGACACCAGGTAATCAGAAATCTGAGTGAACCATCAGAGTTCACTTTGATGCATTTGGACACATATGCAGATTATCTGAGTCACGCACTGAGTCGAAAGCTGTGCGAGCACTACTAACAACGGGTGGCCCTCGCATAAAGAAGCTTCATGGGCGCTACGTGGAAGTCTATGGACCGTATCAAGTGGTGCTGAACGTAGATGGAATCAGTATCTACACTAGGACATACGTAACAACAGACAGTGACTAGATAGGGCAGATCTATTTGGGTGAAGAGGAACTCAAAGTCCGCAGGATAGACCATGACGCCATGATGGAGCAAGACGCAGCACACGTTGGATACGAAGCAGATGTGACTGCGCATCTGCTCGACACCAACGGAAAGAAAATCGGAGTCACAGGGCTTCTGGACACAGGAGCGGTAGTGAGTGTGATGCCGATAAAGACTTGGGAAAGAATGAGCTTCACGAGGGAAGATCTAATTCCGACGAATCTCCGACTGGCTGCAGGCAATCGAGGAGCGATTTACGTAGCCGGAAGAATACCTATAACTGTCCTCCACATGGGAGGACGGAATCTTTGGATGAGCTTCCTGGTGGTAGAAAATTTGGACGACGCCGACCAATTAGTCTTGGACTGAGATTTTGTCAGGAAATTTGACGTGATGATTGACTTGAACAACGGTCTAATAAGGATTAGGAACCCGGACCGAAAGTATGTTAGAAAACCATTTAATAGAATAATAACAGACGAAGACAAGGTACCAATTTCTTTAGACAGAAAAGTAAAACTACAGCCAGGACAAGCAGTAGTAGCAATTTTTAGAATGAGAAATTCGAATTTGTGAAGTGATTGTAAACAGGTTTGTTTAGTACCGAATCCAAATAGTCAGAGTTCGGTGATTTTAGGCCGGAGCTTTTCGATAACGCGAAACGGACTGTGTGAGATTTTGAATTGCTACGTGGGGTCTTAGATCGGAACGCAGATGTATTTTCAAAACCTAAGGCGGATATCGGTTGCTGTAATTTCGTCGAACACGAAATTGAACTTGAGGAGGGCGCCGTTCCCCATAGGGAAGGCGCAAGACGAATGACGCCACACAAATTGGAAGCGTGCCGAGCGGAAATAGAAATGTTGTTTGAATTCGACATGATAGAACCCTCGAAATCGCCATAGGCTTGCGGGGTAGTAATGGCGAAAAAGAAAGGGGGCAGCTTAGATTTTGTTGCGACTTTCGTTACTTGAACGCGGTAACGATAAAAGATGCGTACCCGATACCGCGAATAGACGAGAGCCTATCTAAGCTTGGTGATGCCAAGTTCTTCACCACATTGGACTTGGGTTCTGCCTTCTGGCAGATCCCTCTGCGGAAGAAGGATAGGGAAAAGACAAGATTCGCGTGCGAATTGGGGTTACACCAGTGGAAGAGGATGCCCTTCGGCTTGTGCAATGCAACGGCCACTTTTCAAAGGTTGATGGCTCAGACTTTGACCAAAGTGACAAAGAAGTACGGGAATCTTGTGATGTGTTATGTGGATGACGTAGTTATAGCAACACCGACCCTGGAAGACGACATTGATCGGCTCGATGAGGTAATTGGATGCATGAAAAGAGCAGGCTTGAAATGCAAACCATCGAAATGTGAAAACCTGAGGGATTCGATCAAGTATCTAGGAAGAATGGTGGAAGGCATGGTGTGAGGCCGGACCCGGAAGCAGTGGAAGCGGTGTTGACTTGGAAGACTCCCAGAACGGACACACAGCTCATGAGTTTCCTAGGGTTTGCCAACTACTACCGTGAGTTCATAAAAGGATATGCAGACAAGGTGTATCCGATGCAGAAGCTGATGCGCAACAAAGGGAAGAAGTTCGAATGGAGCGATGAAGCTCAAACGGCCTTTGAGAACATAAAGCGGGAGCTGTGCGAGGCGCCAGTGCTGGGCATGCCTACTGAAAAGGGCAAGTATGTTCTTGACGCTGACGCATCAGTAGTAGCCATCTCGGAAATACTGCATCAGGAACAGGAGTGGAATGGGAGAACCGTTCTCCGTCCCATAACATATGGCAGTAAGGTTTTAAGTGACACTGAGAGGAAATATGGTGCACCAAAAGCAGAAATGTTTGCAGTAGTCACATTTGTGGAAAAGTACCGCGCATACTTGGGGAGCGCTCCCTTTAAGTTACGCGTGGACAACAGGGCGTTATCGTGGTTGAAGACATACTCGATGGATCAGAGTTATATTGGAAGATGGATAGTGAGATTAGATGGCTACGACATGATAATCGAGCACAAGATGCGTGACAAACACCAGAATGCTGACAGCCTCAGCAAAAAAACCGAGTTCTATGAAAGACTGGAACAGAAGCAGGCCAATCTGGCAGAAATAAACGAAGGATTCTCGTTTCTGGAAAAGAAACTTATGAAGCGCTTCCCTTAACGAGATGGTTGGACAAGCCTGGACATCCAACTCCAAGACATCCTGAGTTACCTGTAGTGAAAGCAGCCGAGATAAAGATCCTGTCCAAGAAGGACCCGGTGCCCTTGCATCTGTTGCTGCGCTCGAACCTGGTCCAGCAGGAACTCTCTCGCATAAACATTAACAGCTACTCAATATTGGATAAAACGGTGCAGGTCACACCGCAAGTGATGCGGATGCTGGGTGGATTGTTAGAGAGAGAAGTGACCAGAGATGACCCCGAGTGGGCAGCAGCAGTGGCATCACGGACAGTCAGTGAGAAGGTGAAGATCATGCCGTCCAGACGACAACACAAAGAAAACGAGAGGGATTGTAGGACTAGTATCCTCAATACCCCTCGAGGAACTAGTATCCTTAATACCCCACGAGGTTTTAACCAGTACTTCTTACGGACGGAAAGAACAGGGGAATGATACGCAAAAGAAAACCGTTACCTTTGTGGACCAGGATAAAGAAGGCGAGAAGGTTGAACGAAACCTGGTGCAAGATTGTTTGTCCGGAGAGACGAACGGTGAGAGGAGCCGGCAAGTTCAAGATCAACACCCGGGACAAGGAAGTTTGTCCGGGGATGGGAGTCTGATGTAGATGACAAAGTTCCTGATGAGAAGCAGGACCTGGAGAACAAAGTTTTGTCCGGGGAGTTCAGATGGATGCGAAGAAAGCACAGAACTGACCCAGGAGATGATGCAGACTCCGTCGCAGACTCTTCAACAGATGACAATTACCGAAACTCAAGAATTGACACCTACTCAGACACGAATTCGAGCTCAGGATCGGAACTGTCAGAACTAGCGATCCACACACTACTAGTGGAAACTCGAGCAAGGGATCGGGATAGAGAGGTATACCAGGAACCCGACAGTGATCGCTACCTCATACCAGGTGAAAGATAACAGAGCGGATGACCTGGAAACAATAGCGGTATCGAAACGTTCGATGAGTCTGTTGCCACAAAAAGAGGTAGTCAGGACTGATCTTCAGCCATTCGAAGAGGAAACACGGCCATTGGCAAAAGTTTGGTGCGTTAAGATGGAAGAAGATACGCATCAGCCCAATGAGCTGAATAGTCAGATGAGGGACATGAAGACGTACTTGAAGGCGAGATACAGATTCTCGGATCATCTAAGAGCGCAGAGAAATGACCGCATGACAAGCAACCTGAAAAGGTGGATCGAAAATGGTTCTCCGGACAAAATAGACCTCGAGGAAGACAGTTACCGCATTCTGAGACGGTATTTTATGCAGAAAGAGGGAAGTTTATACTTGAACAAGGACGATATTGTGGCTTGCAAGAGAAGAGATGAAGACAAAGTCCTATACAAGTATAACGCGATAGTATTGCCGCAACTCTATCAGACAGAACTCTTATTCAGGTCGCATGATCAGATGGGCCATCAGGGGATCGACAAAGTACATCAGAGGATCCTGAAGCACTTTGAGTGGCCTGGAATGAAAAAGGCATGCGAGAAGTGGGTAACAGCATGTCTGTCAAGCCAACAGGTCAAGGATCCAAGGAAATTGCGATTTCCTTTAGAATCGATCGAGTCGTCTGAATTCAACGAGGTGGTGCCGATTGATCACCAAAAGATATGCATGACAGACAGTGGTTATAATCAAGTCTTGGTCATGATAGATCATTTCACGAAGTATGCAGAGGCCGTGCGCAGCATAACTGCCTCAGCGGAAGAGACGTGCGACCACCTGATCAATACGTGGATAGCGAGACATGGTTTTTCGATGACGTTTCAATCGGATAACGGAACAGCTTTCGTAGGAGAACTCACGAAAGAGCTAATGAGACGCTCACAGGTTGCTCAAGCTCACTCCACGACATACCATCCCCAGACAAATGGCTTAGTGAAAAGGCAGAATCGAATGTTAGTGTCGATGCTGAGGGTATATTGTTACAGGTACATGAACGATTGGGACAGATATCTTCCACGGGTGATGGGAGCTTACAATAGCACACAACATTCCACCACCGGAGTTAGTCCACATATGATGCTGACCGGGCACGAGAAGTCTCTGCCCTTGACTTTCTTCTACCCAGAGTATGAGGGAAAGAAAACGTCTCCACAGGTTTACGTGAGGGATGTGATCAGACGTCAAAAGCAGCTGGTGAAAAAACTTATTTGGTAGGGGACTACGTATAGGTATTTCAGAACGTCATACCACCGAAAGGAATGAAAAAACTTCTAAAAAAGTGGAGGGGACCCTTCATCCCTTCACCACCGAAAGGAATGAAAAAGCTTCTAAAAAAGTGGAGGGGACCCTTCATGTGCACCAGGAGGGACGCTTCTATAGACTGAGTACTGGCCGAGCCGCTCATTACGAAAACATTAAGCCACACAATCCATCGACAGAAGACTGGTGTATACCTGCAGACATGGAAGAGGGGGATTATCTAATGATGGACCCTGATGGTGAGGTCAATGAGAAGGGCACCAGGGAAAAGAACGATGGAAATGAAGTCATAGAGGAAGGAACAAGTACACCATTGGACCTGGATCCAAATGAGGTGATTGATGCAGAAAATGAAACTTTTACCCTACGCAGAAGTGGACTGGCAAGACCCTGAACAAAGGGAGGTTCCCAAAAACTTGGAACCGGATCTTCCGTTTACGATGCAGACTCGACAGAATGACAGGATAAGATCCAAGAGGAAATACAACCTTTACGGCGACAATTTTGTAGTGGACAGGATAGACCTAGAGAAGATAGTGGAAGAAGTGGTGGGTCTAGAAGGAATAACCGTGTCACAAGACATCGACATAGTAGATGACCACGACCAGGAATGGATCGAGGACCGGTCGAAACCCGAAGTGGAATTCGATGACGAGCAACAGGAGTCCTACGAATGAGGTCTCACAAATCTGCGTGTCTTGGAGTGGCTGAACGAAATGACATCAGACCCCAAGGAGACCAGTGTCACGATTCAAGATGTAGATCGTGAAAGCATGAAATACATGAAGACCGAACGAGATGATCCTTCCTGGGCTGCCCAGGAAAGGCAACTACTCATTCCGGCTTCCAACCTCGGCTTGATATCAGGTATGCCATCGACGGGGACGTCGATGGATAATTTTGTCCGGCGAGTGGGGGTAGGACTTATCCACACTGAAAAATTACTAATAAAAAAATTAAGAATAGCAAGAGAGACAGGAGACTTAGAAGCAGAAACATGCGAAGAACCAAAGAAACCTGACATAGGGAGGGTATTTGAGTCAAATTTTAACTTACCAAATGAATATTCTAACAGCATAATATTAACAGATAGCGATTTCATACTCACAAATACAACATGTGCGATAGCAATCAGAGCGGACATGAGTTTTAGGACAGCGTTATCGGCAGATTTTAAGAGAGAATATAAAAACATAGAGTCCTATTGTTGGCAGCATATGGAGAGAGGGGAGTACTAGACCGCCCGAACATGAGAGTGATGAGGTGGAGAAACGGAGCTCTCTCAGGGAGTGATTTGGCGAACGAGCCTGGATTGGAAAGTTCTAGGACTTACCAACCAGGTGAGATGCCTTAGCCCTCCAAGCCCAAGCCTGGGCTGAGGAGAATGCATCAAGAGATGAACAGTTCACCGTCTAGATCACCACTGAGAATAGCTGTGCCACCAAAGACGGCGAGAGTAGAACAGGGAGTTCAAACGAACCAAACCATGCAAGATCTAGATGGGATTGAAGATGAGCTGGAAAGGACCAGAAAGGAGCTGGATGAAAAGACTAAGACCATGCTCCTTACGGAGGACGACAGATACATGTGGAAGAGATTGTTTGAAGACTGCAACAAAAAGCAGGGTGAAGAAATTGAACGCTTGAGGCGGGACTATAAGGAGCGATCGGAGCGGGTGGCATTGACAACAGCCGTGGAAAAAGTGATACCTTCAAGGATTATTCCTCAGGGGCAGTCCCCGATGGAGCTCTTGACGCCTCGAGAAACGAGTCAAACGACAGAAACGCGACTCCCAACTGCAACTGTTCGAATGACAATACCGGACCCGAGTGATAACTTAGGTGACCCAGTCAGGAAGCAGACGATGAGAAAGCTGATAGAGACAGCTGGACGACTAGTGGCCAACAGGAATGCGCCAGGTTCCGGTGTGACTGCACCCTAGGGAACGGTCGACGATACAGGCAGAGTACAGCTCTCCCAAGACGTAATGACCAAAAGGGGAGTTAGCGATGCAACTATACCAATGGGGAGCTCAAAAGTCCCAGACAGGAAGATACGAAAGATGCCGGCGAAGAAAGTGTCCCGGGTAAGAGATGTACAAAAGAATAACCAGTTAAAGTATAACTACACAGGAGTTCCAGAGGCGGAACCGAGAGCTTGCTTCAATCGAGCGACCTGGAACCCGGCAGTAAACCTGCAGCAACCACCACTGGGGACATCACATATGATATTGGGAGACAGCTTGGTCAGAGTGCTCTCAAACTTGAGGACCTCCTGGATCACCACAGTGATGCCTTTCGGAGGCGCGACGATAGCCCAGTTGTTTCGGATGGTGGAGTTGATGAACCCAGGGAGAATCCCTAGTGTAACGATCCTAGTTGGGACAAATAACATCTCGAGAAGCTCAGACGAGGAAGAAGCACTATGGGAATCAATCATGGTGTGCTTGTTTACTACCCTCTGGCAAAAGTTCAACTGCGCGGTACTGACGGTTTGTACTTCGCCGATGATCACGAGGACATTGACTGCAGCGGGAGAAGGCACAACAAAGGAGTAATCAGGTGGAACAACATCCTGAGGAATCTTGCAAGTCAGAATGCCGGAGGGATGATCCTTATGGATATCGAACATGAGCTGAGGGCTATGGATCAGGCCAGGCTGACCTCTGACGGCATCCACTTTGATAGCATAGAAGGACAGGCTTGGTTGAACAGATTCTTCCAAGAGCGATTGGATGAATTGGAAGTAGAACTCTCTTCGACACGGGATTGCTGAAGGAAGAGGAAGCCGACAATTAGCACCTTTGTGCCTCCTAACCTAGAAACACGCTTGTGAGCGGACCCAGCCGTGACCATCTATAAGCCGCAAAGCTCCAGCAAACCCAGGCACAGAACAGATGTACGAGATTGATTGGGGGGAAGCGCCCATGAGGAGGACCATTAATCCTTAGACGAAGATTAGGGCCTGTCAACTCGACAGCTGAAACGACCAGCATCTCTAGATCGGATACGAGATCTGACACAACGAGCACCACTCGAGAGGAGCGACGTCCAAACAGGAGCTCTCTAATGTGGTCGAGTCCAATAGCTTCTCCATGGCACATATACAAGGATGACCTGATGAAACTGAACCTTCAGACGGTGAGCTTCGCAGCGGATGCCATGAGGATGCTGAACGGAGCAAGGTTATTGGTCAGCGGATTATACTCGATAATAGGAGTGGACTGGTTGATAGCGGCTGGCATACACTTCAGCTCTACAACTGCTTTGAGGTTTGCCGACCTAGAGGGACTGCCCTCTAATAACACAATGTGCCCAGTGAACGCAAGATTGTTACAAGACGTGAAACTGAATCACGATGAGGGAAATCGAGGAGAGAGACCTGGAAGATTTCTGATAACGAGGGCGCCGATTGGACAACATGTGAAGATGTTCAAGCAGCTGAAAACACCACCAGGTCAAGTGAAAGAAAAAGTATACCCGAATCAAGTGAATCAGAAAGGTGATGTCCAAAGATACGGCGGGTAGAAAGCGATAAAGAAAGATGAGACCATTTTTGCCGCGTACGACAAGGCAGAAATGAAGAAGGCCAAGATTATGATAGTAGCGATTTCAGACTTCATACACAATTTTAAGTCTCTGTTTTGGCCGGATGTTATAATGTTGGCAGCGGTAGATTTGGACCTAATGCAGTCCCTGTCAATGGCGATGGGGGTACAAAGACTGTATCAATAGATGAACCCGCCGCTGGATACATGGAGATGTTGGAGTACAGAAACTCGGCCAGAGGACACTTAATGGCTCTGGAAGACAAGCGTGCCATGGAAGGTTATCTGGAGACAATGATGCAAGCCTCACCCTCAAGCAGAAAGCATACGGGACTCTAGCGTCGTCTGAGATGCAGGCAGAAACGATCGAGCAATTGGTGAGCCTTCCATGGAACGCTGTAGTGATACGGTACTTTGAAGAGGAGATGAGGACTAAGCCGTGGATACATGCTCTGATAGCAGTACCGTACGTGAGGACTGAATTACAACTAAGGTTCGGCTGGTGCATGATCGGACTGACTTGCGAAGAATATGATTCAGAAGAAAGGAACAGATCGAAAGAAGAGAAAGTCTTCCTGACGACGAGCATGAGGGATCTGATAATCAAAGAGGGAGTAGCAGTAGCGTGCGCGAAACGGATAGACGCTCTCTGTTTCATCCGATTCATGATAGAGCAAGTTTCAGTGCCAGCATTGAATACTTGTGTCAAGATGCTGAGAGAAGGTGATGAACGAGCGAAAGCCTTACTATTGCTAGCACTGCTGGATATACATCAAAGCAAGCCAATGAGGGTGAACATGAAAGAACCCGAGGAGCTAGAGCCGACGAGGAAATAGACGAAATCAGGAGATTTTCGAACAAAGAGCTGAAGCTCACTAAGGAATCTATGGGAGCACTGCCAAAATCCAATGAATACTGTGGACCGATCAGAAAGAAGTCATACAGTTACGTGTCCGGAGTCATAGGGATAGCGTACAACCCGTTTCTCAGTGAAGACATACGCGATTACTTCTTTGATTACGAGCAAGCAGTGGTGCTGAGGTTCTGGCCGTCGAGAATTGCAACGATTAGAAGCGCTGCTAATCCGCAGACCAAGCTGGGACTAGTTTTAGAAGAAAAGGAAGCTGCACCTTCCGTGCCAGAATCCGATAAACGAGTGGAGTTTGGATTGGGATTCCCAGATGAATTACTGAGAACGAGCTTGATGGTAGTGTGGGAACTGATGAGACCATCGTGGTGCCCTAGTCCCAATGCTGATTCAATACTACTTGCAACACAAGATGTACAGAGGGAACTAAATGCAGACTGTAACCTGCGTGATCTTAATATCATATACAATAAGATGACGACAGCCTCTAAGAGCAACGGTGAAGATAAAGTGGAGTTGCCTGGCTGGGAACCAGAAGACTGGGTCAAACCTGGTAGCTGTCTGGCGGAAGTCTGTGGACTGGAGGGTCACGTTTGTGGAGGTCTGGACTGTGTGAAGACCCTAGAGAGACAACACAGCAATTGACGATATTGTTTGGGAATGTCGTGATGAAAGCAAGAACGGAAACGGAAACGATCGCAGATTGTCATGGAGGAACCGAGGTGAATCTAGTGACTGCACTAGGATTCTACAATATGTTTGGTTCGTTAGAGTGACTATTGAATCTGGAACAGAAACATGAGATGGTCACGGCCATCAGTGTAGAAGTGTTCCCAGAAGTTTTGCAGACTGAGCAAAAGCACATAGGAAATTGGAGGGAAGCGATTGAGGCGGAAATGAACATCAGACACAGTGAAACTTATCGCAGACCATGGGGAGCGCGATATTTAGTGGGATCAACATTAGCCCCAATGTGCAAGAGCAGCTACTCAGTGCATTTCGCGGCTGTGGATGTAAAAAGTACGAGAATGATCGTGGATCAAGCCTTCCCAGTGCCAAAGTGTGTAAGACTAACAAGAATGTCGGAGAAGTCTTATGAATTTTTGTGTAGAATATTCTCGGCAGTCCCGAAGAGAACTAAGGAGCAGTTAGAATCGATACTGAGAAAGAAGTTCATGGGATACGACAGTGGGAACTTCAATGACTTTGAAAGACAAAAACAGAGAGGATCAACTGGTGAAGATTACATTACAGTAGATGAAAATGATGAAGTCCACCGAGTGATGATGAAAGTGGAACCACTACTGGAAGCTTCGGGAAAGCGTAACTGGAGGAGCATCATGTTGACACATGACGAGTTTCCTTGCCATTGCTTTTTGCAAACATGGTGGTTCACCAAACGTAGTAATCTGGTGTTGATCTGGGAGTCTGGAGAGCTGCTCTCCATGGGTTTAACAGACTCATCACGGCCCATAACAATAGTGATAATAATGACGGCGATACGATGGCTGGAAGCTCATGTGAAGGAGAACAATAGACAGGAGGTACCGACGAGAGAACAATTGCAGAAATTGGATTGTCTAAAAAATTTAGATTTTTTTGAGACAATGTGCAAGATTCTAAACAATCCGATGGAAGTGAAAAAGATATGGGCAAGGAGACGACTGATGCCATGGTTTAGAGCCAACATGACTGCATGGTTGTAAGAGTATGCCAAGAAGCATATGTCGAAGCACGGCAGAGTGTGCAGTGTGTATCAGCTGGACATTGGGGCAGGAGCTTTCAAAAGAGCTTTCGTGACTCATCGGAATGCAGTGACCACCGTTGTAAAGAGAATTTCCAGGACAAGTGAACGTAATGGAAGGGAAAAAGAAGAGATGTTGAGGGAAGATATGGAGGGAAACGTGACGTTTTGCCTTCACAATAGCTTCTGCAGAAACAGAGAATCTAACGTGGATCCCCTACCTTGTTGCAAACAAAGGGTAGATGAGCAGAAGTGTTGGAGGACTGCTCCCAATAGCGTCAGAATAGCTAACGATTTGTTGCAAGACACAGAAACTGAAAGTGCAGAGTCAAGGTCGCAGGAGGAGGAGATGGAGCATTGAAAAATGGCCGGAAGGCAAGATGCGAAAAGAAAGAAAATTAGAAGAATTAAGAAGTTTTAGAACTTCTAAACGACAAAAAAAGAGGAAACAAAGAAGTGACGAAAGAGAAGAAGTTAAAACTCAGAATTGTTTTAATGTGAGTGACATAAAACTCAAGTGAGAAACTAAGCAACCAAGTTGTAATTGAAAACTGAAAGAAAACATTTAGTTGATTTTTGAGCATTAAAGAATTTGTTGCATTTATAAATTTGTATTTTGATTTTAGTTAGTGGCTTTAGAGACACTTACTATTTATTTAGAAAGGCTTGAGTAAATAGTATATTTAAATATTCTGGCCTGCATGACAGTTTTTAATCAACTAGGAAAATTGATCACTTTGTGGTGGCATGAAAGGCTTGGGTGATCTCTTGAAGAGGGAGATTGTTTCATTGTTCTTTCTAACCACAGAGTTCCTTAATTTTAATATTCAGGATAATAACAACTAAAACTTCCGAAGGGAAGAAGCATAGTAGGATAATTTTAGCTTGTTGGTTGGCAGGACTGTCCTGCAAATTAACACCTTTTAAAACCTAGGAGAAAAAATTTAAAATCAAGGCAGTGACATTGGAAGTCAGAAAAAATGTTTTATCTTAAGTCATATCCTCGAAAGTGCAGATTAGTGAAAGAATTTGGAAGGCTATAGTAGTGTAGTATGATGCCATTTATCTTCTGCAGTGAGTCGATGACGTGGATAAGAGTAATTTCGTGCATTTTGTAATTTCTGTTCGATGGCACTGTACCAATTTTACGAACATTGCGAGAATCAATGGTGACATTGACCGGGTTGTCCGGGGAGTGTGTGACATTCGACCAGAATGGACAAAAATGCAGATTCAGCAAGTTCGAATTGTTAGCAGCTAACCTTCCAAATTGACAGTTTTGATAGATTAGTTACGTTATTGGGACGATTAGTCAAACGGTGAAGGTCAGGATATTCTGGTATTTTGAAAATTTAAAAAATCGAACTGAGAAGTCGCACTTCTGAGAAACGGCAAAAACCGCCATTTTGCAAGAAAACCAGAAGAAAATCAGAACAACAATAGTTGAGATAGTGATAACTACGAGAATTGCGATAGAAAAACAACAACCAATAGCAGAGTTAGCAAAGACCGTTCCGAATTGCAACGATTGTGTCGCTAATCGTTGCAAGGCCGTTCACAACAACGGTGAAGGGTAGAAAAACAGTCTTCCGGAAAGAAGATAAGGTTGTTATTTCCCCGGATTCAGGAATCCGGAGGGTCTCGGGATTTGAAATGAAACTGTTATGTCTTGAATTGAATTTTTTTAACATCTGAATTCATTTTACGACGATGAGAAGCTAGGAGTTAGGGGAAAAGGTTGATCCATCTTCAATGGAGATGATGATTTTTATCTACTGAACATAAAAATAGTAATATACTAAATAGTAGTAGCCCTGTTTCTAGGAGTGACCTCGTGGTCTGGGGTTACTGATATCCAGCCATGAGCTCACTATTTTGCATGTAAGTAAGTTAATTTTTTGAGCGTTCTGGTCGAAGCCGGAGAACAGTAATGTTTTTGTCGACCCGATGTTGGAAAGACCACCAAAATAACCGGCTTTCGTAGAGACGGTGAAAAGCATGTAGAGCTCTGTTTTGACGATGGCCAGTCGTCTTAGAACCTAGCTTTTTTTCCGTCGATATGAACTTCCGGGCGAATGTTACAGAACAGCGGTCCTGTTGCGGTTTAGGGAGGGTATTAAAAACCTCCCAATAGCCTCCGAATTCTCGGAAACTGCTCCGTAACGATTCGGATAGTCTCGATTGATCGTAATTTCAATTTTCTTCACGTTTACTCTTCACTGTCGAGAATCGTTGTTGTTGCTTTCAAGTAAAAATCGGTGTTCTGAGTTTTGCGCTTTTTCACTAACTGCGAAATTTTAAGGTCGTGACGTGTCTTAATTTTCAAAAAAGTTTTGAAAAATTACTTCACCACTGCAAAGTGACCCTTCCCAAATCATTTAATTGAACGATTAACACCGTTAATTCCTCGAAATAACGGTGTTAACGGTGGCTGCATGTGCAGTTCAGAACCAGGAGAAATAGTCGAGAAATAGAAGGACAAATAAAGAATAACAAAAACTCTTATCGTGATATCATCATCTTTGCTGCCACCAACACTCTTAGATTGGTCCTAAAATATCCAACCTGAAACTTGCGTTAGATTATCTGAAGCTTTTTGTTAATTTTCTCGCAGTTTTCTGAGAACTATTCTTCCTAGAAAATGTCTGGATAACGACAATATTTAATTTTTTTACGGCTGCGCGTGTCAGATAACGGTGTTTTTCCAGATCAGGCCACGCACAGATTTCAATTAAGACTCTGAGAAATGAGTTAAGATAGGCGAATGCCGATGTGATTCTGGCATTAGATAACCTATCTAAAGCAGGGGATATAATAGAAAGGGATATAGATAAAAAAGGTGGCCTCGGGTAATATTCTATCAAGCGAAGGATTTTGAATTAACCATCGGTATAAAGTATAGAGAAATAATGAAAGTGTACAATCTATGCTGGAATGATATTCGACGAGGAATGTTAATCGATTGTGGCACAAAATGTTTATGTCGCCTAAAAACCTCGACAAGAAATATCCAGTCTTGCATTGTCTTCCAGATTGCTTCCACTTGCAATTTCTTCATTTCCCGTCAATTGGATCCAACCGGGCTCAACGCTCCGTTCCTTGCACACGTTACGTAAAAAGTCGGCTTCGACGTCGCGGACAGCTTTGTGACGCATTATGACGAAACCACCCGACTTACAAATCAAGGCATGGTCGATATCATTTGCCGCGCCACACTTACAAGTTTGAGCCACTCCTTTCAGGTGCAGTCCACATCGGAGACATAGCGCATCCCGGAACTCGTCTCTGCTCATGTAAAAATTCTGCTCCCTAGATGGCACACAAGTGAGCATTGCGGATGTTCCTTTTGGCTGTAGCAGGTCTAGCGTGCGCTTCATTTCATTCTCACTTCGGGAATACACAATTTCGAGTGCTTCTTTTGCATGTTTACGGTCTGATCCTGAAGTTTCTGCTCGTCCAGTTTTTTTTGTGTGGTCAATAAGATCTTGTTTAGCAATAATTGCGTTTTTCAGTTTGTTTGTCAGCTTGACAGAGTTTTCGTAGAAACGAGACGCTCAATCTGTTAGATTTATCAGACCTAAACCACCAGCCTAGCATGGAAATGCTATGATGTCATGTTCTAGATCACTGAGAGTTCAGTCGACAAAAAGAGAAATAACGTTCCTGAGTTTGGCTTCAAAAGAGGGACAAAAAAAGAATAACAAAAGCTCTTATCGTGATAACATCATCTTTGCTGCCACCACCACTCTTAGATGGGTCCTAAAATATCCCACCTGAAACTTGCGTTAGACTATCTGAAGCTTTTTGTTAATTTTCTCGCAGTTTTCTGAGAACTATTTTTCCTAGAAATTGTCTGGATAACGTTAATATTTAATTTTTTTACGGCTGCGCGTGTCAGATAACGGTGTTTTTCCAGATGATTTTTATCTACTGAACATAAAATTAGTAATATAGTAAATAGTAGTAGCCCTGTTTCTAGGAGTGACCTCGTGGTCTGGGGATACTGAGACCCAGCCATTAGCTCACTATTTTGCATGTAAGTAAGTTAATTTGAGCGTTCTGGTCGAAGCCGGAGAACAGTAACGTTTTTGTCGACCCGATGTTGGAAAGACCACCAAAATAACCGGCTTTCGCAGAGACGGTGAAAAACATGTAGAGCTCTGTTTAGACGGTGGCCAGTCGTCTTAGAAGCTCGCTTTATTTTCCGTCGATATGAACTTCCGGGCGAATGTTACAGAAGAGCGGTCCTGTTGCGGTTTAGGGAGGGTATTAAAAACCTCCCAATAGCCCTCCGAATTCTCGGAAACTGCTCCGTAACGATTGTAGCTGTACAAACGTTACAATCGGATAGTCTCGATTGATCGTAATTTCAATTTTCTTCACGTTTATTCTTCACTGTCGAGAATCGTTGTTGTTGCTTTCAAGTAAAATCGGTGTTCTGAGTTTCGCGCTTTTTCAGTAACTGCGAAATTTTAAGGTCGTGACGTGTCTTAATTTTCAAAAAAGTTTTGAAAAATTACCTCACCACTGCAAAGTGACCCTTCCCAAATCGTTTAATTGAACGATTAACACCGTTAATTCCTCGAAATAACGGTGTTAACGGTGGCTGCATGTGCAGTTCAGAACCAGGAGAAATAGTCGAGAAATAGAAGGACAAATAAAGAATAACAAAACCTCTTATCGTGATATCATCATCTTTGCTGCCACCAACACTCTTAGATTGGTCCTAAAATATCCAACCTGAAACTTGCGTTAGATTATCTGAAGCTTTTTGTTAATTTTCTCGCAGTTTTCTGAGAACTATTCTTCCTAGAAAATGTCTGGATAACGACAATATTTAATTTTTTTACGGCTGCGCGTGTCAGATAACGGTGTTTTTCCAGATCAGGCCACGCACAGATTTCAATTAAGACTCTGAGAAATGAGTTAAGATAGGCGAATGCCGATGTGATTCTGGCATTAGATAACCTATCTAAAGCAGGGGATATAATAGAAAGGGATATAGATAAAAAAAGGTGGCCTCGGGTAATATTCTATCAAGCGAAGGATTTTGAATTAACCATCGGTATAAAGTATAGAGAAATACTGAAAGTGTACAATCTATGCTGGAATGATATTCGACGAGGAATGTTAATTGATTGTGGCACAAAATGTTTATGTCGCCTAAAAACCTCGACAAGAAATATCCAGTCTTGCATTGTCTTCCAGATTGCTTCCACTTGCAATTTCTTCATTTCCCGTCAATTGGATCCAACCGGGCTCAACGCTCCCATCCTTGCACACGTTACGTAAAAAGTCGGCTTCGACGTCGCGGACAGCGTTGTGACGCATTATGACGAAACCACCCGACTTACAAATCAAGGCATGGTCGATATCATTTGCCGCGCCACACTCACAAGTTTGAGCCACTCCTTTCAGGTGCAGTCCACATCGGAGACATAGCGCATCCCGGAACTCGTCTCTGTTCATGTAAAAATTCTGCTCCCTAGATGGCAGACAAGTGAGCATTGCGGATGTTCCTTTTGGCTGTAGCAGGTCTAGCGTGCGCTTCATTTCATTCTCACTTCGGGAATACACAATTTCGAGGGCTTCTTTTGCATGTTCACGGTTTGATCCTGAAATTTCTGCTCGTCCAGTTCTTTTCGTGTAGTCAATAAGATCTTGTTTAGCAATAATTGCGTTTTTCAGTTTGTTTGTCAGCTTGACAGAGTTTTCGTAGAAACGAGACGCACAATCTGTTGGATTTATCAGACCTAAACCACCAGCTAAGCTTGGCAATGCTATGATGTCACGTTCTAGATCACTGAGAGCTCAGTCGACTAAAAGAGAAATAACGTTCCTGAGTTTGGCTTCAAGTGGCTGCATGTGCAGTTCAGAACCAGGAAAAAAAGTCGAGAAATAGAGGGACAAAAAAAGAATAACAAAAACTCTTATCGTGATAACATCATCTTTGCTGCCACCACCACTCTTAGATGGGTCCTAAAATATCCCACCTGAAACTTGCGTTAGACTATCTGAAGCTTTTTGTTAATTTTCTCGCAGTTTTCTGAGAACTATTTTTCCTAGAAATTGTCTGGATAACGACAATATTTAATTTTTTTACGGCTGCGCGTGTCAGATAACGGTGTTTTTCCAGATGATTTTTATCTACTGAACATAAAAATAGTAATATAGTAAATAGTAGTAGCCTTGTTTCTAGGAGTGACCTCGTGGTCTGGGGATACTGAGACCCAGCCATTAGCTCACTATTTTGCATGTAAGTAAGTTAATTTGAGCGTTCTGGTCGAAGCCGGAGAACAGTAACGTTTTTGTCGACCCGATGTTGGAAAGACCACCAAAATAACCGGCTTTCGCAGAGACGGTGAAAAGCATGTAGAGCTCTGTTTAGACTCTGATAAGAAAAACTTTGAAACAAAAATTCGCAAAATTGTACAAGCACAAGATAATGATTGTTCGAATTTTTGCGCCCATCTAATTGTATATGTCAGAAAAAAAATTTTCCCAAGGCCTCCGGCGTCTTCAGCGAACCACTCTTGATGACAACCAATTGTTTAGACTGTCAAGGATTTTACCATCATTTTTACTCAGTGCAATTGCTCTGCATGCTATATATGATTCTAGTGACTTTGAGTCAACAAACTCGGTGCATATTCTCCTTCCTAGAGCGGCTAAGGACTCACAAAGACTTTCTGAGGCTCTATTGTGCTTCCTGGAACAGAAAACTTTCTTCAAATTGTTAGCATCTAAACCTGATGGACCTGAGGATCCATGAGTCCAAAGTGCCGCTGAGTAGATCCTTTTTGCACCTAAATTCTCAAACATCACGGAATGGACTTCGGGAGGAATACCTTGTAGTAATTCTTCCCGGTTTACATCTTGACCAATCGGATGTAACAAGGCCATCTTTGCTCTCAAGTGCTCTGTGGCAATGTCGTAGTACTCGTTGACCTTGCTCGCAAAAATAATTGTTGATATTTTACCCCATTGACCTTCAATGGCTGCACTGTTTTCTACAAATGAAGGGAGTTCCTCACATGTGTCTGCTGCCAGATTCTGAGTTGATGTGGCAATCATCGCGAAATGGTCATGCTGGCCATCCATATTTCTTGGCTACATCTGCATCTCGGCCATCGCCTCTGAGAGGCCCGATCTTCCGCTTTGGCCGCCACTCGAATTGACGAGTAATTGACAGCGGGAGTCCACAATATCTTCTCCACTTCTTTCCCCATCTGGCTGATTCCCGGTCGCATCATGTCCTTCACTCGTTGTTGCATCCACTGGGTTGTCGCATCCACAGTGCCATTTACTGTTAGACCATTTTTTGATTTGTTTTATAGTCATTTTCGCGCAAATTCTGTGAAACCAGTTTCCACAATCACAACATCGGATACTGTACTCGTTGCCTATCAGTCTCGAGCATGATTCACACCTCCAGATTTTCGGCATTGCTGGAGCAGTCCTGTTTTGATATTGATCGTGATACACCTGATAAACCTATACAAGAACAAGCTTGAAAAACTCTCAAAGGGGCAGGATTGGCCATTAAAAACTTAGTTGATAGGTCAGTCAGATTTTAGATGGTAAAATTCTGCCGCAGCTGTTGCCAAAAGACTAAAATTTTGACCAAAAAATCGGGTACGACATAAGTTTAACGAAATTTTCTTCCTTGTGGACGTTGATAATTTTTTAAAGTTTTCATGCTGAAGTTAAATAAAAAAACTGGAGAAAACTGTGCGAGGTTGAATAGGCTGCACAGAGTTATGCTAAGAATGTAAAACAGATGCCCTCTGACGAAAGAGTTGAAAAAGCCAAGAAAAATGTGAAGGATAACAGTCTTCTGAAAGTACCGTTTGATGAGGTGAGTAGGGTTTTGAGTAATGGAAAAAGAGGCAAATGAGAAGAAACGAATTGATTTTTTGCAGACAGAACAATTTAGTGAGAGGAACATTTTTACATACAAAAGTTGACAACATTAAAATCAAACAACACATGAGCAAAAAATTACTTACCATAAAAAAAGACGAGGTCAGTGCTGCACTGTATACTAGATTAAGATCGAAAGGGGCGCAGCCAGCTAGACCGTATGGGTTAGCGAAAGTGCGCAAACAAGGACACCAATTCGTCCTGTCCTCTCTTCATTGGTAGCTCCCATGATGACATTTATATAGCTTTGTTAAAAAATTGGTTAAAGTGAGGAATTTTACACAGAAACGGCCAGGGAGATCTTGGAAAAATACAATGGGACTCTGATGAGAGTATAAATTCCCTTGTAACGATTTGGCACACTATTGTCGCGAACAATGAAGTTGTTGAAATTGTCCACGAGGAGATTGTATGAGCAAACCCAGCTTCTAAACTATCTCTCAAAACTATGAAAAGCTACTAATTTTGAATGTGAGTAAGGTTTTTTTCAATTACAATGAATTGCGGTATAAACGAAAAAAAAAGGTTTAGCATTGGGCCTGGCAGTAATAATGGCCAATTTGTGGCTCAAAGATTACGAACCTGCATTATTGTAAGTAGTAGCAAAATTGATGCTACTAATTGAGGATAACATTGGAATCTACCGTGTGTGTCAGTAAACGGTGACAGATCGAACTAAAGGGAAAGAATGCGAAACCTGTTTGAAATGGTTCCACTTAAGATGTGGTAACTCAAATCCCGTTGAATTCGCAAAGACCGCTGAAACAGTCTAGTATTGCAGGACTTGCGGAAAACAACATAATAAAATCTGAGTGAGAATTTTTTGTCAGTTACTCGAATGACATTGTTAGAACAATGAGAGGCAACCATGGGGTAGACTTTGAGGCTGCGAGTGATTAAATTGCATCCAAAGCTACAGTTTACTACAGAAGAAATTGATAGCAACGGCAATTTGGCCTTTTTGTTTCAATACAAACGTGGCCTAACGAAAATAGGCCCCCTATCGGTGGTACCAAAACCCATTGAAACCGGCACGATTCCTACACAGCACGACAAAATTAAGCGGAAATTCAAGATTTTACTATGTATAATGCCTGTTTTCATGTATATTTTGGACTACATTTTCTTCGAAACTCAGTAAATTTTTTACATTCACAGAGAGCAAATGATCAAAACTGCAATCTGTGAAGCGTCCTTATTTGGTCAGATTATACTTGGTTAGTGTCATTAAGTTAATTTTAATGGGCGCGTAGCCGTGCCACGTCCCAACTTTTTAATCAGCAAGAGCGAAATGAAGTTTTATGGCCAGATGACGTAAGAAGTCAGAAAAAAAAATTTATCTAGGACACTCCTCATGGTGCAAATTTTGTGGAAAAGTTGAAAGGCAGTGAGATGTAGTATGATGCCATTTGTGACACGTAGTGAGTTGAGTCGGAGTAGATAAATTTCATTTTCTAATGCGATTTGTAAGGTTGATTATAGAGAACTGGAACACTACTTGACGATAACCCGGTGTTATGCGATCAATAGGGACCTTGATGGGGACTGTCCGGGGAGTATGTGCCATTCTGCCAGATTGGCACAGCGCAACTTTCCGGCGAAACACAAATTAGCGAGAAAAGGCCTTGACGACGAAAAAGTGCTGCGAAGGAGGGTAGAAATTTTCTATAATTTTCTATTTTTCAAAACTTCGATTAACGAACGAGTATTTCTCAGAAATACAAAAAACGGCCATTTTGACTGAAAAAGGTGAAAAAGTCAGAACAACAGCAAATATAGTGGAAAACAATCGCACGTTGACACAGAAAAACGAGGCCTCTTTTTGTGACGATCACGCACGTTAAGACCCTTAGCAGAAGAAGATAGTGGGAAAGGAGGCTTCGGTGGGGAAGTGGTGGAGAGCAGTACCCTCCCGTGCCACGAATTGGGAGTGATAACGACGTTAACTCGAGGAAAACACGGAAGCGGAGGCTCGGTCCCCCAGAGACTGATATATGGTGAAAGACTATCATAAACTAACTTTTTAGCTACTGTGATGCCATAGAATTTTGAATTAACACCGGTATTATTTGATATTTTAGAATATGAGTAGCTAGAAAGAGGAAAGGGTCAATCCATCTCCAATGGATTTAATATAGAACTGTCACCAAAAACGTAATAAAATAGGAGATTCGAGTCGTGTTTTTAATAGCAATCACGTAGTCTGAGGATCCGAGATCCAGCTATGTGGTTTTGTTCGCATGTAAACGACAGCTGATCAAAAGTCGTTTGACTGATGGCCTAAAAATAGTAACTTTTTACTTAGCCCTAAACAGACCAGAAAATCAACTGGCAAGGTCGAGACGGTGAAAAACGAGTAGAATTCAGGTAACTGACACCTGCCAGTCGTTAATAGGAACGTTTTCTACGCTCCGTCACTGTGTAGTATTAGGGCGAATGTTAATTAGACGTTTTTATGGCGCTCCTGGGTGGGCCTGTTAAAGGCACGAGACCATCATGATCAGCAAACGTTTCAGCGACGAACTCTCCGCTCCGGGCGTATGCCCGAGTTAGAGGCCTTAATGACCTTTATTGTACCAGGGGGAAGGTGCGTACCCTCTGCCTAGTACTACTTAGCTTTTTAACTTAGTTACAACCGAAAATTCCGGGGGCCGGAGGGTTAGGTGGGGAGTCATGAGCCCGCTTGTACCAAGGTTCCGGGACCAAAAACAATTAAAGAGAAAGCGTAAAACCAAACAAAATAGTGTATAACCAAGAAAAAGCCAAAAACAAATTTATTTGAAAACAAAAAAGAACAAAAAACTGTAAAAAATCCAAAAAAAACCAAAAACAATAAAAAACATAAAGTGACAGTTTATATGACTAGCCAACCGATCGGGATAATTTTGTTACCATAAGTCGACGTGTTTGATCACTGTTCCAGACCGCAACCGTTTTTGGGTTGATAATCTCGGAAAAGAATTTTTTTTTTTTAGAATTTGTTGGTTCGAAGGGTACACATTTTAGGGAACCCTCCGAGCGGCAGAAATCTTTATAAGATCACCTTTTTATCCTACTGGGAAGGTTGGCCGTGTCAGCCAACCTGGTTTTAAGTCAGTTACACCGCATTCGGAGGCTTTATCGCGGTAAAATAACCCTTTTTCTTGATTTTTGGGTAACCCTTCGAAGAAACCCTCCGGAGTCAGCTAAGCTCCTTAGCAACCCTCCTTAGGAGAAATCTTCCACGAGACCCTTCGATGAAGCTAGAACAACTCCCCACAGAGAATTTAGCTTGTGTTGACACCTTCTGAGACTAGTAGGAGACCCTTACAAGTGATGTTCAAAGAATTTGAAAACTTGAAGAAACCCTCCGAAGTAACCCTCCGGAGCGTATTAAGCCTCTTGTTGACCCTCCTTAGTAAGTTTAGGGGGACCCTCCGAAGTAACTGGGGCGATTAAGGGACCCTCCGAAGTAACCTTCCGAGGTAAGCTCAGTGTCCTAACAACCCTCCGGAGTAACCCTCCGGAGTGACTTAAGTCTCTTAGCAACCCTCTTTATTGTAAATTTAGGGGTATCTTCAGGGGCAATTTGAGCAACTAGAATATCAATTTAGAGTCGGGATAAAAGGTCAAATACTAGCGGGCGTGCATACTAAGATAACAGGAGCCCATTTTATCCGGAGATTCAAGATCAACTTTCGATTCTAGATCGGGTCTGACGGAAGTAACCGAACCAAATTTTTTTTTTGATTGCTATTTGGTTGAGGCAATCCGGGAACACATAAAAGAAGACCTCGATGGCCGTATTAGTCAAATACAGAGTCACTTGAGAAGAAAATTAGTTCCCTGCTCTCGTGCACTTGGGGCGTCACGGGTGTGGGGGAGCTTTTTCATAGACTTTGGAGATTTTCGATCAGAGGTTGCCTTGAGCGACTTAGTAGGAGAGCTCGGGCAATAACAGGACACCTAAAAGAAGACCTCGGTGGGTGTATTAGGCAAATACACACTCACTTGAGAAGACTGTGTCCTGGGCTTCGTTCCTTTGGAGTGTTCCGATCGAGGGAAGTCTTTTTCTTTAGGACTAAGTTTTATTTATCTATTCCTGAATCATCACTGCTTTTTTACAAAAGATTGTTTGATTTTAACAAAGCAGTGACTTGATAAGAGTGTCGCGGTAAAGTGATACCGACGAAAACTTGCTGTCACCTGTAGGATATTCTTATCTGATTATCAATTGTGTTTTGTGTATTGACTATATCTTGTGAAAATTTTGTGATACTGTTATACTATACAGCGGGGTCGAGTTAGCATTATATCAATACTGAGTAGGCCCTCTGTGTGTTTTTAGCTGAGTCACTAATATTGTCATCGAGAAATCTAAGAGACATTTTTGATACTAACGCTAGTAAACTAACTTGAACTTATTTGCGGTACGTGTACATCGCCATTGAATTGTACGAATATTGTTATTTATTACAAAGTATGCAGCGTAGAGACTCGCTAGGAATGACTACTAAGGTTCACAGGCTGAGCAAGGGAAATACGCGAAAGTTTAGAACTAGGCGTAGCCAATCTTCGTTTAGCAGCGTTTCAGACGTTTTTGCTGACAACGAATCGTCTAAAGGTCAAGCTGATCTTTCAGTGAGCGAAATGAAACTAAGAAGCGAGAAGAACCTCGATGGCAATTAAGGGTGGAGCGCCGAGGCCGGGCCTGCGAGCGACACGCTTGTGGACCCCTTTGTTGAAGGGAAACGAACGCTTATTCGACCCGACTTTGACCCGAGCGAGGACCTCGGACGGGCGGAAGTCGAGGGGACGGAGGAGGCCTCGGAGCGTTCCGAGGTCGAGCCGCGAGAGGAAGTGTTGTTCAGGGGAATGTCCAAATCGGAGACTAAGAGTCATAAGTGGAGAAAAGAACTTTCACATCCAGCCAGTACCCACTCATCTCTGGCCAAGCAGAGCAAGAACGCGATGATGTCGAGTATAAGCCCCAGTGAAGAACAAACGGGTTCGAAGGCCAAGAAAAGCTGGAAGTCTTTGTACGATGAGCGCATGGCGTCACTACAAACTGAAGGTCTATCTTCCAGTTATAACCATCCGGAGATAACCCACCCGGATGTGAACTTCACGCCGTGCCCAAGGAACGACATGAGCAGGAGGACGTTGTCCGCCTCGCCAACCAGGCCCATGTCTGATGGGATAACGATGAGAGCGTCCTCAACGTTCGACAGGTTGATGATGTCGATGGGCATGCAAGAGGGCGGCGCGTCATCAAGTACCACGCTGCAGCCGCAGTTGACCTCATCTTCTCTGCGGCTAACCCCAACGTTGGGGGCAGCTGGCGATATAGGTGACATGTTTGCTGGCGTAATGACTGGTCTGGATGAACTGAGATGGGAAATGACTAAAAGAACAGATCAAGTTGACGAGAGAGCTCACCAGGGTCGAGAGAATTTGCGAGATGAATTGACGCACGTGAAGTCGCTCAGGCTCAATTGATTCGCAACATCGATCAATGCCTGGCGGAGAGCTTGGCACAGGCAAACAAGGAGTCAGAGGAAAGAGAGGCTAGGATGACAAGAGAGATCGAGCGATTGCTGAACGATCATGACAATACATATGCCCATAAGATGACTAGCCTGGAAAAAAGGTTAGATGCCAAATCTGACCTGATGATGTGGAAGCTTGACGAGATCTTAAACGGAAGTAGTCGGGAGGAGCGTTCCAACCCAAGGGAGCGCTCACGCCAGGCGAATGATGGAGATGGAGCAGGCAAATTTTGAGAGCGAATTACGAACCTAGGAATAGGGAGCTGCCCAGGGCAGCCCCATCGAGGCCAGGTTGGATGAACCCGGTCCCACCGGAGACGGATGCCACCCGGAGACAAGATTGCCCACTGTGCCACAAGTCAGATTGGTCCCAGATCTGACTACGGTCTCACAGGACACGACGATGTATGCTTCGATGTTTGAGCCTCTGAATAGATCTCTCGAAGGACACTGAAAAAGCCGAAATCATACAAAGACGAGTCAGACGGCTGCATTGATACTTGGATAGAAGTGATGAAGTTGCACATTGAAGAAGAACATTTCTCAAAGAAACAGGAATGCAGCGCACTGACAAGCAACCTGGAGGGTACCAATTGTGTAATGGCGAAAAAGGCAAATGAAAGAGACAGTGATTGCAAGATATTTGACGTCCTGCTGAATCGTTTCGGCTCTGGAGTACAAGGGCATCAGGCTATGGTGAAGTTCGAGAAGAGGCGTCAAAGAGATGACGAATCCATAGACAAGATTTTGGACGACCTTGAATTACTTAGGAGGAGAAGCAACCCTGATGACAGAATTACCGAGCGGAACTTAGCGATTGCCTCGAAGTTCATGGATGGAGTGAAGAGTGAAGAGTTAAAAACAATGCTAAGCCATACACTTCACCCTGTCGCTTGACCAGGTACCCACGCCCGATGATTTGCGTATGAAGTCGCGTGAGTACTTGCTCATAAAACCGAGGTGGCAAAACCGTTACAGCAATTATGGCAACTACAGCGGAACAAACACTGGTGCGAACTCCAGTTGGTACAAACCTCGCGACGACATGGATAAGAGGAGGTCCTGAGCGAATTTTGACTAGATCAAACACCATGTTTCCGCATGTTCTGCTTACAAACAGAACATGAAGGCGATAGGCCACTTTCTCTACGACGTTGATGCGACCGACGAGGGCTCATTATGAAGTATGGACCGAGGTGCTTCTTCTGTAATTTGGAGGGTTACTTCAAATCGGACTGCACTCAATTTTGGGATGCAGTGGCGGATGCGAAACATCCTCGCCATGAAGAAGCGCTTTCGGGCGTCAAAGCCAGTCGAACACTTCTGATGAACGAGGCTGAATCTCGAAGAAAAGAGACAACACCGAGCACTTTTACGACTAAGAAGGTGAAGACCATGCCTGATGAGGTGGTAGCCTCGAGCTTGGAGGCAGAGTCGGCCGGCCCGCTCAAGGTTGATTATGGTTTGGCAGCAAGGAAAGCGTTGCAGAATGTCCAACAGGAGCTAGCCACGAAAGAAGTTGAGCAATGGGTAAGGTCGGAACTGGAGAGCACAGATCTTCGGGAAAAATTTGACTTTTCGAGTAAAACAACGAAAGAGGACACTCAGGAACCCAGAAAGCAGGGATTAAAGCTAAACGTCATATCGGGTAGAACTTTCGGCATGACGAAAGAAGGAACGAAGATAATGTCCATTATCTCAGTCGCAGGACACCAGGTGGTTAAGAACTTGAATGAACCGTCCGAGATTACGCTGGTCCACCTGGACATCTATGCAGACACCTGAGGGAGGAGGATCCCAAGCTGGATTCCAGGGCAGTGCGAGCGCTGCTCATGACAGGAGGTCCGAGGCTGATGAGAGTGGATGAACATTTCATCGAGGTCCATGGTCCATATCCGATTCTGATGAATGTGGACGGCATCAATATCTACACAAAAGCTCACGTAACTGATGCGAGTGATCAGGTAGGCCGGATATACATTGATCAAGAAGAGCTGAAGGTGCGACGAATCGGACACGATGCCATGCTTGAACAGGATGCGGTCCACATAGGTTGCGAAGCCGATCTGGCAGCACATGTGCTAGATGTGCAGGGCAGACAACTTTCAGTAAAAGGACTGTTAGACACGGGTGCAGTGGTCAGTGTCATGCCAGTCAGCACCTTGACAGGTAGGATCTGATACCGACAAACATCAGACTGGCAGCTGCCAATCAGGGAGCAATCTATGTGACAGGACGGACCCCGATCATATCACTGCAGCTTGGAGGAAGACATCTTTGGATGAGCTTCCTGGTGGTGGAAAAATTGGACAAGTCTGATCAATTCATCCTGGTAACGGACTTCGTACGCAATTTTCATGTCACGATCGACCTCAATGACGGGTTGATCAAGATCAAAGATCCTGAGAGGAAGTATAGAAAGAAACCTCTTAATAAGATCTTAATTAACCAGGCTAAGGTGCCGATTTTTCTGGATCGGAAAGTGAAATTGAAACCAAACTAAGCAGTGGTAGCGAAGTTTAGGATAAAGAATCCAAATAAACTCAGTAATGACAGACAGGTGTGTCTGGTACCAAATCCAAACAGTAAGAGCTCGGCTATTTTAGGAAGAAGTTTCTCACTCACTCAAAGCGGACTGTGCGTGAATATGTTGTTGAACACAGAAGCAACCACAGTGACAATACAGAGGGGAAAGAAACTTGGCTACGCATTGTCTCTGAACACATGTGGAGAACTTGAAAAAGTGTGGAGAACTTGAAAAAGTTGTATGTAACTAAATGTCCCTTGCACGCGATCCAGGAATGTATACTGAAGAGAATAAATGAATTGAAATCTTCTTAGAAATTGTTTTCAATGGAGTCGGAGACAGATGATGGGTCGTCTAGTTGTTCGAATTTTCCCGAGAGGCCGACAGAAACAGAGTTAGCAGCAAATAAACCCGCCCTGCTCGAGATAGAACATCTGAAGGGTAAGATATCAGACCGAGAACTAGATTCGTTAGCGCGGTGCTAAATCGGAATGCAGACGTTTTTTCAAAGCATAAGGCCGACATAGGTTGCTGCATTTTTGTAGAACGCGAGATTGAGATAGAAGAGGGCTCGGTACCTCAGTGGGAGGGGGCGAGGAGAATGACCCCTCATAAGTCAGAAGCGTGCAGGAAGTAAATCGAGATGTTAATGGAGTACGACATGATCGAGCCGTCGAAGTCCCTGTGGGCTTGTGGCGTGTTCATGGCAAAAAAGAAAGGGGGCAACTCAGGTTTTGTTGTGATTTCCGTTAGCTGAACGCAGTGACTATAAAGGACGCATACCCGATTCCCCGCATCGATGAGAGCCTATCCAAGCTGGGAGACGCGAAGTTCTCCACGACGTTAGATTTGGGCTCGGCGTTCTGGCAAGTGCCACTCCGAAAGCAGCAAGATCGTGAGAAAACGGGCTTCGCAGTGCGAGCTGGGATTGTTCCAGTGGAAGAGGATGCCGTTCGAATTGTGCAACGCGACGGCCACATTCCAGCGACTGATGGCCCAGACACTCACGTGTGTGACGAAGAAATACGGGAACCTCATCATGTGTTACGTCGATGATGTCGTGATCGCAACGCCAACCCTAGAGGATCACATAGAGGTTGCATGAAGCAGCCGGGACTGAAATGTTAACCCTCGAAGTGTGAAATCCTCAGAAACTCCATAAAGTATCTAGGCCGCCTGGTGGATAAGCATGGAGTGAGACCTGACCCCAAAGCGATCGAAGCGGTTTTGACCTGGAAAGCGCCCAAAACAGATACACAACTGATGGGCCTTTTGGGGTTTGCTAACTAGTATCGGGAGTTCGTCAAGGGATACGCCGACAAGATATACCCCATGCAACAGTTGATGAGAAATAAAGGCAAAAAGTTCACTTGGACCGATGAGGCACACGTTTCATTTGAAAACATTAAAGGTGAACTTTGCGAGGCACCAGTCCTCGGCATGCCAACAGAGAAGGGGATGTTTGTGTTAGACACGGATGCATCAGTGGTTGCGATATCAGGCATATTTCACCAGGAGCAAGAGTGGAACGGGAGAACGCTTCTCCGTCCAATAGCCTACGGAAGTAAGGTTTTGAGCGATACCGAGATGAAGTATGGCGCACCAAAAGCGGAAATTTTAGCGGTGATCACTTTCGTGGAGAAATACAGGGCCTACTTGGGGAGTGCTCCCTTCAAGTTAAGTGTGGATAATCGTGCCCTTGCCTGGCTGAAAACCTATTCGATGGACCAAAGTTATATTGGTCGTTGGATCGTGCGCCTGGATGGATACCACATGATCATAGAGCACCGTACCCGTGACAAGCATCACAATGCTGATAGCCTCAGTAAGAAGACAGAATTCTATGAGCATCTCGAAGAAAAGCAAGCTAACCAAGCGGAGGTCAAAGACGTGTTTTCATTCCTAGACAAGGAGACCTACGACAAACTACCACTCACTAGGTGGCTGGATAAGTCAGGGCATCCTATACCAGGACACCCTGATCTTCCAGTGGAAACGGCCGCCGAGATAAAAGTTTTAGCCAGGGGTGAACCCGTTCCGCTGGATCTGCTAGTCCGATCCAATCTGGTACAGCAGGAGCTCACCAGGTTGGGTATAAACAGCATATCTCTGTCAAATAGGGCGGTGAACGTGGCGCCGGACGTCATGGGGAAGCTCCGTGACTTGCTGGATAGGGCGGTCGATAGGCATGATCGTGATTGGATGGAAACCATGCAGCGATTGACCGTCACTGAGAAAACGGAGAAGAGGCCAGTGATCATTCGCGGTCGCGATGTGGAACAGGATTGCCGGTCGATAGTGAACCAGCTGGTGACCTCAATGCCAAAGGAGGTCTTGTTGAGGACTTCACACTCGACTTCAATGTGGCAAATCGACGACCCCGGTGCAAGTCACTGCAAGTCACTGCAAGTCACAGACCCACGATGCAAGTCACTTGCAAGTCGAAATCCAGCTTCACGAGAAAAGTACATTTCACGGATGCAAAAGAAGAGTACGAGCCGAGCTCAGATTGCTCTTCCGGGGACGAAACAATGTCCGGGGAGTCGGGCACTTTCGGGCCCGTGCAGGATGACTTGTCCGGGGAGAGTTTGATGAGACGACCTAGGGATAGAATGTTGTCCGTGGAGTCGGATTCAAAGCGACCAAGGGACAGAGTTTTGTTCGGGGAGTCGAGAAACATCACAGATAGAGTGGAATATGATGGTCTGGAATCATTCGGCTCAATTGATGACTCGAGGCCTCAGTCGTGGGACAACACATCTGAGACTACTTCCAATTCTGATGTATCGGAGAGATTGCGATTCATTCCTTGTTGGTGGACTGGAAACAGCGCGGGCTGGACAGAGAAATGCATCAGGATCCGGACAGAGACAGGTACACCTCCGATGAGGAGGGCACTGTGGTGGATAATGCCGCTGATGAGCTCAAGCTGATAGCAGTTTCGAAACGCCCAACCAGATTACTGCCACATGGTGCGGTCGTCCGTACCAATCTGGAGCCATATGTGCAGGAAGCAATGCCTTTGAGGAAATATGGTGCAACAAGTTGATGGACGATGCTCATGCTCCGGAGATAATGAGCGGGCAATTCAACGTGATAAAGACGTATCTGAAAGCCAAATACCGGCTGTCGGATCTTCTAGGGGCTCAACAAAATGACAGAACGACGAGCAATCTGAAAAGATGGATCGAGAATGGAGCACCTGACAAGCGAGATTTGGAAGAAGACAGCTAAAAGATCTTGAAGCAGTTCTACCTGAAAAGAAAAGATTTTCTTGTACCTGAACAAAGACGGAACCGTAGCCTGTAAACGTAAAGAGGATGATAAGGTCCTTTACAAGTACATTTCGATAGTGTTACCACAGTTATACCAGACCGAATTGCTCTTTCGTTCACATGACCAGATGGGCCATCAAGGCGTGGACAAAGTGTACAACAGAATACAGAAACGATTCGAATGGCCCGGTTTGAAGAAGCTTGTGAGAAGTGGATCTCTGCATGCTTGTCGTGTCAACAGGCGAAAGACACCAGGAAACTAAGATTCCCTCTGCAGTCAATAGAATCATCGGGATTCAATGAAGTAGTGCAAATTGATCACCAGAAGATATGCATGACAGCCACGGGCTACAATCAGGTGCTGGTAGTGATTGATCATTTTACGACATATGCAGAGGCAGCGGAAGAAACGTGCGATCACTTGATAAATGTGTGGATAGCGAGGTACGGCTGCCCCATCACATTCCAATCGGACAATGGCAAAGCATTCGTGGGTGATCTCACGAAGGAGATAATGAAAAGGTCGCAGGTAGCACAGGCCCACTCGACCACTTATCACCCGAAACGAATGGCCTAGTCGAGAGGCAAAATCGCAAGCTGGTATCCATGTTGAGAGTTTATTGCTCACGCTACATGGATGACTGGGATAGACACTTGCCGCAAGTGATGGGTGCTTACAACAGCACAGAGCGTTCCACCACGGGAATAAGTCCGCATATGATGCTAACGGGTCCCGAAAAAGCGCTTCCTTTTTCTACCCTGAATATGAAGGGAAGAGAACAGCACCGCAAACGTACGTGCGTGATGTCATTAGAAGACAGCAGGACCTCAATGACAGATGCAGGAGGAACACGCAACAGGCGCAAATTAGACAAAAGAGAAGGTTTGATAAAAGGACTGCCGATGCAAAAGCCTACTCAGTTGGCGATTACGTCTGCGTATTCCAGGAAGTAGTTCCACCAAAAGGAACCAAAAAATTATTAAAGAAATGGCGTGACCCATTTCAAATAACAGAAGTGCACCAAGGATGTCGGTTTTATCGACTGAGCACAGGAAGAGCAGCTCATTACGAAAACATCAAACCGCACAATGCCTCATCAGAGGACTGGTGCATCCCAGTGAACATGCAAGAGGGAGACTACTTGATAGTGGATCCTGCTTGTGAGGTGAATGAAAGAGGTACTCGCGGCAAAAACGACGGAAAAGAGGTGGTGGATGGTTGCGATCTACCACTGGACCTAGAGTTGACCGAGCGAGTAGAGGTGGATGACGAAACTCTACCTTATGTCGAAGGGGACTGGGACTGCCCAGAAAAGACTGAAATTGACAAAGGAATACAACCTGACTTTCCTCTCACCATGGAGACACGCCAGAGCAAGAAGGGAAGGGATAAGAAGAAGTACAACCCGTATGGTGAAGATTTCGTCATAGACAGGATAGTTTTAAGTGATATGATGGAGTCGCTGGTGGGACTGGATGAAGTAGCGGTGCCAAGAGATATCCACTTGGTAAATGACATTGATCAAGATTGGATCGACGATTGCTCCGAACCAGAAGTAGAGTTCGAGCCAGAGGTGGATCAGACTCATGAGCAAGAAATAACGAACTTGCGAGTGCTCGAATGGCTCCACGATCTGCCGACAAATCCTAAAGAGACAATCTTGACGATTCAGGATGTCGATAAAGACGGCATCAAATACGTCAGCCATGACAATACCGAGTCCAACTGGGTCGCTCCACATGGCCCTCTACGCGTTCCGCAATCCAACCTCGATCTGCTCGACTTTGGGCGATCGACGGGGACGTGAATGGATATTTTTGTCCGGGGAGTGGGGTAGGACTCACCCACACCGAAAACTTGATCATTAAAAAATTAAAATCGGCAAGAGAAACCGGAGAACTGGAGACGGAGGGCGAGAGCGCTATAAAACCACCTTTTGGACGAATTTTTGAATCTTATTTTGACCTACCGAACCATTATTCAAACAATATTGTCATAACGGACAGCGATTTCATACTCACGGAACGTACATGCGCTATAGCGATAACCGCGGACGTAAGCTTCAAAACAGCACTAGCGGCTGGCTTCAAAAGAGAGTATAAGAATATCGAGTTTTTATGGAAACAGAGGCCTGGTGTGGGAGGGATGATAGCGCTGCCCCCTGTTGCATCACAGATACCAGGGAAATACTTGTGTTTCCTGGTTACTAAGGCCACTGATAGGCAACACGTAGATCCAGAGAGCTTGGTATTGGCCTTGACTCGAGTTAGTGATTTTCTGGTTGAGAGAGGAGTGACCTCTCTCTCGTTACCAGTCTATGATCCCAATAAAGGAAAGCTACATTCGAGAGAGTTGTACGCCCTTGTACACGTGATATTTTCAGAAACTGACATAGAGGTTTACTTACATAAAAAGTACTATCTGAGCATATGCTAGGAGTTGCGTTCGGCGATAGGTGGTTTTTGTAAAGTTCACTTTATAGAGATTAGGATTGAGTTAGGTTAGCTACTAGGGATTATGTTTTTATGTAATAATGTAGATATATGATGTTTATCTGTTTTGTTATTGTTAGGGTATGTTTTATGTGATGTTTGTATACTGAAAGACCTGGAACACTCCAGGTAGTGAAGGTGACAGCGCTCATTCGTGTTACCTCGATAAAGTTGAAGATGGGCGATCCACCTTGGTGCTAAGTTTTAAATCAGCAACGAAGAAAAATTTCAATGGATCATTTTAAAGAAAAAAGATGTGAATGATGTTTTATCCTGAAAATGGGACCGCATGAAATGATGGTTTTAAGTCGTGACTTGCTTTTTAGCTTTTGATTGATCAAATCTTGTTTATTGAACCCAACAAACCGGAAAGAAATCGGCGAAGAAAATCAACACGATAGAAATGGGCAACACGAATGAATTAATGGAATTCCTCTCAGCGAGTCTAGGAGCGACTCTAGACGAGATCTATCAGCGACTGATTGATTGTGATTTTACACGAGAAGACCCGGGATTGGCGATGTTTGTGGTCGCGCTTCTCAACGCGTTGGGACGAGAGGGTCGAGGGAATCGCCCCACGGAAGTGGTGTTGATGCTGGCCCTCTGTGAGTCCGGGATTGCCGAGAGAGTTCGAAAACGATTGATGAGATGGCGCCGAGGAGAAAAGTCCGGACACGACTTGGCTCGTGAGCCGAGACTAGGCGAGCAGAGGGATCACCGGCTAGGTGAGATGCCCCTACCTGTTCAGCCTGCGCAGCCGCTCATCGGAGCTAAGAGACTACGTGATGGGCCGGGCCCGTCACACTCAGTAGACTCTTCAACAGCTGCTCCTCCTCTCAAGAGAGTGAAGGTAACTGAGATCGAGATACAGACCTCGGAGACGATCGAGACTTTGGAGAAGAAAGAAAGGGATAAGAACGAGCTGTGTGCCAAGCTGCAGGAGTACAGGGCAATATCTCGAGAAAGGGACGAATGGAAGAAGAAGTTTGAAGACCTGCAAATAGCTTACAAGGAAGATGAGATAAAACATCTGAAGGAACTATATATGGCGAGGGTGAGTCAAGTGTCACAGGAGGTTCTAGCTACGATGAACTCTCGGAGGCATCCAGGGACACACGTCCCAGGACGAGGGCACAGGAGCTCTGCCCACCGAGAGAGCCTGAGGCTCCTCAGCAGACATCACAGTCTGCTCCCAACCCGAGAAATACGATACCGGACACTCGGACACCTATCTCGCTCCTCAGTTCCAGGAGTCGTTCAATCAGGTAGCCAGAGCAGCGAGGACCACAAGCCGGACGCTGGGTAGGGTCGTCCCTTCCCAACGCTTTGATCGTTCTTCGAGCAGCTCGGAGAAAACACCCCGATTTGTAGTACCAGCAGGGGCCGCGCATGATGGGACGATTCAGAAATCTCGCGTGGTTGATATTAGAAAGAATCTAACGGTGCGCAACCAATTCGCGCGAGTGGCCACGGAGCATCCTCGTGTTTGTTTGAATGGCATGGGCTGTAACCCCGCCATAAGCAACCAGGCAATTTCCTCAGGGAGTCGTCATTTGGTTATAGGGGACAGTTTAGTGAGGGATCTAAACGAGATCTTTGTCAACGGGCAGACTACTGTCCTATCTTTTGGAGGCGCTTCCGTGGCTCAAGTCATCAAAACGACGCAATTCCAGGGAGAGGATCACCTAGACATGTTGGTGATAATGCTCGGGACTAATGACGTTTCGGGGGCCCCTGTAACCCCAGAGGGCAAGGGCAACTGGTCTGCCTTCTGAATGAGCTGAAGGAGAAGTACAGACCCAGACTCGTGGTTCTATGCACGATACCACAGAACCCGGAGGTGGGCACGCCGGTTGCGGATTTTCTGAATGGTAACGTGACCCGGTGGAACGAGATGACTCGCAGTCTGGTACGGAGCAACCCCAGCGAGCTGCGACTCATGGATCTGGAAAACATGCTGGGCATGATCGATCACCTCACGCGCACCAGGGATGGCATACACTTCAACACCCAGTAAGGGAGGAACTGGATAAACGACGTGTTCCAGACGCAGTTGAGGGAAATGGAGCATGAATTAAGGACCTCCAGCTCACTGGCTCAGACCAGTTCGACTGGAGGAGGTAGAGTGAGGGGTGACGTGCCAGAATCACTCGCCAATTGCCTCGTGCCCCTGGCAACGGAAAAGGGTGCAGCTGCTCCCGTCGCTCTGAGCTCAGATGTGAGAGCGAGGTTGGGGACTGCCCCTCCTCCCAAACCTCAACCGTTGGAGAGCCGACTTGGCAGATCGGTTGATCAGAACCGGATTAGCTCCCAAACCGTGTCTAGGAGGAATGACACGCCCGCTACAGCAACTCCTGCTTCGACAGCAGGACAATCGGCGAGCGCCGTGCCGACAGAGGAAAATGACCCAAACAGTGTGCTGCTTTGGAACCGTCCAGATCCCAGCGGTTGGGGACAATATAAGACAGACATGTCGGCGAAGTTGAACATGAACACATTGACGTGTTGGGAGGATGCAAGGAAGATGATCGGTGGAAAGGGTCCCACAGTGTCGCGATTGTATCGAATACCGGGCGTGGATTAGCTGTTAGCGGGACAGGAACAGTTCAGCTCCGCGACTACGCTCAGGTACGTGGACCTTAATGGATTGCCTCAGGACAATACCTTTGGATACTTGAATACCCGATCTCTCACGGACGTCCGTCGGAGAGCCAGAGAACTGACATCACCTGCTAGGAAGGGTAAGTTTCTGGCATAGAATAAGCCCAACAACAAGCATCACAAGATGTACAGGTAGTTCGCTAAACCACCCGGCCAGGCGCCTGGTGAATATTCGAGAGATTATCCCCGAGTGACCTCGGTGGAAGAAGTTATGGGGGGCTGAAGGCACCAGTCGGTGACAGCCTGTTTGCCGCCTATGATCCCTTGGATATGAAGGCTGCCAAGTACCTGATAGTGGCCAGTTCGGAATACCTCTACACGCCCCGTTCTCTCCTTTGGCCCGATGTGATTTTCTTGACGGCGCCTAAATTGGACCGGGGACAGGCAGCAGGCATGATGATAAGTGTGCGAAAATTAGTCAGTATGGAGCCGCAGATGATAATGGTTGCAGGCTCGAATGATCATCTGCAGAGCAGAGCGTTGTTGTCCCGTCTGACGGATGGGTCGATCCCGAGCAATGAGGAGAGGCGATAATAGGAGAGGCGATAATGACCTTGCTCTCAGCCATGGCTGATGTAGAATCATCAGTACAACGACGCTTCACTCAGAATGTAGTGACGGTCATCTTTGTTTTGTCACCGGGGTACGCCATATTGCCAGAACCCCTTCAGTTGTGTACACGATGGTCGCAGCGATAGCAGAGGGACGATTCAGCGTGATAATACCCGCGCCAAACAGAACGGTGGACCCCAACAACTACTACCCATCCCGATCTGAGCTTCCTGCCATTTGGGCTGACATTTCTAATTCCATACAGGGATTCAAGGATTGTAGCACAACTCGGTTGGTGCTGGATGAAGTCCTGGGGTTGGAGCTGTCCAATTTCGCCAGATTATTGAAATTGAGGCCAGGGATAGATGACGATCACTTGTTAGTACAACAAGTGGCTGATGATCTCTGGTTCAGACAAATGGATCACGCGGAGAATGAGCAGGGAAGGACGGTTAGAAAAAATATGACATCGGCAGAAGAGGATCTCATGGCATTGGCTTTGCGCACGAAGCCACACACCAACGCATGGTTGTACCTGTCACCGAGATTGTGTACCTTGGGAGAAGACCCGTTCGAGCATGCACCGACGGTGATCAAAGAGATACACGCGTATCTGAAAAACTTGTTTAATGAGAGGGAGTTAGCTGGGGGCATGATGTTGCAGTTAATGCAGGACGTGAATAGGATGTCATTGGATAAGTTCCAAGCTGATATTTTGGCCACGAGGGCACAATATGAACGATCAGACGCTAACTTGGAGGGAATGGGAGTGGGATGGACGCCATCCTTCTTGTCAACATGCTACCCGAGGGCATCCCGGAACCTGATCGCGAGCTTTGTCAAGGATATCCGGAAACTGTCAATGTTAGCCTTGTATGTGACATTTGGTCACGAGAACTTCGTGAAGGGACCTGCGAATCTCTTCACCCAAGCTTTGGCAGACCTGAGATTGGACGGGCTCCTCACCCTGATCGCTATGAAGTATGGTCGGTTGGGCGATCTGCTCGTGCTATTGCGCTACCCAGAACAACTTCAGGGAACGAGTCGTGAATTCAACGCGCAGTTGGAAACCGCCTCGCTCAAAAAGATGAAGGACTGGAGGATCCTCTTGCTCAAATATCTCCTGCAACCGAACACCAGCATCACAGGAGAGGATAAGGTGGCGACGGATGCGGGTGAATAAAAACAGTACTGTGCCATGCCCTCGCTGACAGATCTGGCTGTCATGATGCGGATCGATCCGCTGGCTCTGATTCATGGACTACGGGAGCTCGTCCTTGTGGTGTAAGGACCTGTGATGTCATTTGCGTTCCCCGACGTACAAGTAAGGGCATACAGGAACTCGGTGTTGTATGTCAACCTAGTTTCGGCAGTGCACTGCTCCGTGCTGAATTTGGTGGAACAGAAGGAGCTGAGAGGATTAGCCAGCGACGATAGGCTATTCAGAAGAATAGCAGAGCCGGGTTGGGCGTTGATGGACTTAAACAACGACTTTAAGCATCGAATGGGCCGCGAGGACCTTTCCCATGTCCAGTTCAATCCGAAGCTTTGGAAACTGCGACCAGTGGTGAAGGATTCATGAGAGGCAATGAGGGTCCCACTTTGGCCAGAGGCCTACGCACACGTGAAAGAGAACCAGCAAGCGTGGCTTTCCGGGTCCAGGCAGCTGCCGGACCAATGCCCTCGATACCCACTGATAAGGAGGATGTTGTTGGGAGTCTCATCTCCTGCCATTGCCCCTCACATTGGAGCGGCTCGTGATGCAGAAGAATGCTGAAATGGAGTGGAGGGATGGAGCCGCGCTTCATCAGCTGGAACGCTGCGGCCATGCACACGTTCGATTTCACATTCCCCGATGCCTGGAGCCGAAAGAAAATCAAGGCAACCCCTTCCAGGAGACCAGAGGTCTCAGCTGAGGTGTGGAATGATGTGTATGCACCTGCAGATGATCTGTCAAGGTTGAAGTGGTCTGGAGAAGTGAAGGTAGTAATTCTGGAAGTGGCAAAAGAGAGCAGAGGAGGCACGTACATAACGGTAGATGATCTGGCGCCACATGGCGAGGAGTCGATTGAATTTCTAGTGGACGAGGAGTTGTTCTATAACACAGGGGACCTGACCGTACCGGCGCGGCCGGATTCGGGCTTGGATATGCGACAAGGCCCTTCGGGACCTAACGCAAAACTTGATGCGAATGACGACGAACTGATGGACTAGGACGATGATCACATGGAGGGAAAGGGAGAGAAGTCGTATGGAGAGGACTTAGGAGCGTTGGAGAGAGACTTGCTGGAATACCAGTTTAGTGAAGACGACGACGGGGAAGTCGATGGGAATCTATTGCTGATGACACCATCATCTTTCATGTCCCATACAAAGGAGGCACCGGCCAGCTTATCTCCAGTGGACCCATTAAGCCTGGCAATGGACTACCGGAGGAGCGACCTACAGAAACTGCTCCATGAGTCACCAAGGAGGAGGAAGATTGAGGAGAATATGAGGTTATCTTTCCTGAGCACGCTACCGGAAGAGGAGTGGGAAAGATACCAGAGTGAACTTGAACGTTAGACGGGAGTAACCTGGAACCGAGTGATCTTCATGGAGAGGACATGGGACGTGATACGCAGATACGGGACGCAGTCCATAGTGAAGGTGGGATTAAGTCCTCCAAGCGGGCGGCCAGTGGAAACGAGGGCGAGGTATGAGGCTCACACTTGAGCATACTGAAGACCTGTTCTCGGCAAAAGGAGCCCCTGATGGGGCAAGCTGTCTCAGCAGCTTCCTGTACAACACAAACTCAATGAGCAACACAGTGAGGGGCAGAAATTCTGATGACCGTTGGAATCTTCCTTCATCTGGCTTAAAGAGTGGTCTGAAGCGGGCATGGCTGACCTGCCGGAGACCTAAAATCCATAGAGGCCAATGTCACGGGGGAGGGGAAAGGGGAAGCAGACGGAGGTGCGACAAGAGAGAACCAGGGGGACTCAAAGAGGGCACAACAGAAGAGCAAGGGACGAAAAGCCGCGATGATAGCCCACCAAAAGAGCCTGAGATGGAGCAGGCCATGCTGGCAGGCCGAAAAGGAGGTACGGGTAGCAACCTGGAACGTACAGGCCATGAGCGTGAATGGGAATCAGTCAAAGCTGAAAACGTTGGTCAAAAGAAGCAAGGAAAACGGATGGAAAGTGGTGATGGTGACAGACAGCAATGCAGAATGCAACGGACACTTGGAAATCGACGACTGGACATTCATTCATGGCCGGAAGACAGGCATTTTGCTCAACCCCGAATGGTCGACGAGATGGCGATTAGACGGAAGCACGTGCAGCCACTCAAACCGAATTAGCAATGTCACATTTGGAGATTGGACCATAGTATCTGCGTACGCACCGACGTCACTGAGGAGGGATAAAGAGGAAAGACAGCTGATCTGGCAGGATCTGGAGGGTGTAGTCTCTACAGTGCCAACGAGAAGCTTCCTCTTATTAGGAGGAGACTTCAACGCGCAGATTGGCAGGAGGATACAAGAGGAAGACGAAGAGGAGAGCGCAACTGGTAGGTTTGGATTAGAGGCGGACACGCACACTGGATCGCAAATGAGAGAGTGGTTACAGTTCAACGGGTTGTGTTACTGGAACTCTTTCTTTGGCCAGAAGAAACGAGGCTCGTGGCTTCGAAGGATGAGCGGAAAGTGGTACGAATTGGACGGCTTTGTGGGGCGCCTTTCCCAGAGAGCCAAGGTGAAGAGAGTGCGAACAAAGAGTGTCCAATTTTGCACACCGGGTACGGACCACCTGCCAAAGGAAGCGACGATAGTAACAGAGAATACAAAAAAGGTGTACAAGAAAACAGCCAGAAAGGTGAACATAGAAAAATTACATGGGCGCTGGAATGACGAGGAAGTCAAACAGAGGAGGTTTGAATTTGAGGAGGCGATGCAACATCAAATGATGGGGGAACAGCCGAAAACCTGGGAGGCAGTTGCTCAAGTTGCGCAAAAGGTAGCGGAAGAGAAACTAGGAGTGAGAGCACGTCAAGTGGATGAGCCATGGCGGGTAATGCATGAAGATGAGCTCAAATCGATGGCGGCAAAAAGACATGAATTTCTGGAAAGGATGAGAGCTGAAACGGGAGCCGAAGCAGTCCGACTTTTTGGATTGATGGGAGAAATGAAGAAGAAGATCCGGAAGAAAAAGAGACAGTGGGAAACAGAATACTGGGATACTGTGATTGAGGAATCGTTACAGGCCTCACGCAGAGGAGACTTAGGAGCAATGTACAGCATTCTCAATAGGCTGGGCTCTAGGTCGGCCAGTAGAGCACCACAGTCGACTAACACTAACCTATTTATGCCAGAGCAATGCAAGCAGCACTATGATAAAATCAGTGCAACGCGGGAAGAAGTGAGCAGAGATGCGATAGACCGCGTGTCCAGGGCATGGGACGAAGCTTGGGCCGACTACTTGGATGAGGTACCAGGATATCAAGAGATTGAAACAGCAATAGTCAACACCAAGAACAAGGCGGGTGGGAAAGACAATGTCAGGATTGAGTATATTAAGTATGGAGGTCAGGCCATTGTGGAAGCCACGATACAATTGGTAAAACAGATATGGACTAAGCCTGCGGAACAGTGGGAAAACCTAGTGAAAGTCGGGATTCAATGCTTTCTTTATAAGGGCAAAGGAGACCGAGCGAGCCTAGACAGCTACCGAGGCGTAGTACTCCTACCAATGTTATCAAGGATTGTGGCCAGAATTTGCGCGAGCAGGCTGGGCAAATGAGCAGAAGGAACAAACATTCTGTCTGCAACACAATTTGGCTTCCGGAGAGGAATGGGAACTGAAGATGCAATCCATATTATACGCAGAGTGTTCGAGGAATGCCATGAGCGGAACCACGAAATACAAGATGAGGAGGAAACCCCAATGGCAGGATTAATGGACCTAAGAAAGGCTTACCCATCGATACAGCGCGACGCAATGTGGGAAATTATGGAAAGGAAGGGAATGCGAAAAAATGGCGACATGCTCCGGACACTGAAAGGCTTACACGAACACACAGAGTACGCCTGTCGAGTGGGCAACCAGCTCTCCGAGCAGTATCGTCCGAAACGGGGACTAAGGGAAGGGTGTCCGTCGTCGCCCATTTGTTTGAATATATTCCACGACCAGAGTGTTAGACACATGCGAGAACAAAGGCAGAGAAATGCCGTGGAAAACAACCTTGGGGCGGTTGGACTCAAATGGAAATGGAGGAAAAAGACCAGAGTCACATACCAACAAAAGACCAAGAGAAACGCTCATGAAACACTGGAGACAACAATAGACAACATCCTATTTGCCGATGATACAACGATGATTGGATCGAGGAAAGAGCTGCAGGTTGGCGGCGGGATGGAGACAGTGACAAGAGCATTAACTGATTTCCAGCAAAAAGAGAATGAGGATAAGCGGAAATGGATCGAGCTAGGGCGACCAAATAACGTGCGGTTCCTGGGGACATGGCTCGACCTCGACGAAGACATGAAACAAAGGATAAAAAGAGGGTACGGAGCTTGGGCCAAAATGAGGAATAAGCTGGCCAAGTCGCGAATTTTGCACCGGAAACAAGCCCAAATCGTCCGAGCTACGGTCATGACCACGATGCTGTACGCCTGTAAGTCCAGACCATGGCGGGAGTACGAGTATTCAAGGATCCAATCAGTCATGGATCGATGCTACAGATACATCGTCGGTCAAAACCTGCGGAGAATGGCAGATGAGAGAAAGAACATGTTCGATATAAGAAAGAGCCTGGGGGTGGCAAGAGTTAAACGAGAAATCGAGAAACAATGTATGGAGTGGTGCGGACATGTGATGAGGATGGCGGACTCAAACCTCGTTAAACAGACAGTGAAGGGATGGCTAGACAACAAGACGTTGAAACTCGGGAAAATAGGGGCCAAACCGACACTACAACGATTCTGGAAAAGGAAACTCCCAGAAATGGAAGTGGACGCGGAGTATCTTGAGGTGATAGCCGGTGACAGGACAGAGTGGAGGAGGAAGATAAGAGACCGATATGAAAAGGGGTGCCTGGAAGATGACAGCAAGTCGAATGAAGAAAGGCGTAATCAGGAGCAAATCCTGGAAGGGGCAGAGACAAGACCACCGGAAGTTGTCGGGAACCGCGATGGGGCTTCTCAACAAATGCACTGCTGCGGACTCTGCCAGAAATCTGGTTTTGCGACGAGAAGAGCGCTGATGGTTCACAACCAGCTACAACATCAGCAACAAAGGGAACACCTCGGAGGATACGAATGCCAGAAAGGTTGTAAGAAAATGATCAAAACCCCACAGGCAAGAGGTATACACGAACGAACGTGTCTAGGGGATGAAGCGGCTACAAAAGCCGAGTATCGCAGGAAAAGAAATGAAAGTCGGCGCCGGGAGAGAGAGTTAAGAAACCCTGCTCAGTTTTTCTGTGACATATGTCAAGAAGGGTTCGCGACAAAAGCCGGTCTTTCCTCGCACATGAGGTTTCATCAAAGAGTGGAAGCACCATTACCGAGAGAACCGAGAACCACATGTTTAAAAAGGATTCCACATCGAGATGAGAACGGAGAGTGCTTTTACCAGTGTCGGAAAGGCTGTGGAAAGACGTCACGAAAAGCAGGCTCAATCGCCAGGCATGAAAATTCACGTGAACCTCAACCACAAAGGGAAACAGAAGTGATTGAAGCTCCCACACCGGAACTGCTAAACGAAGGGGACCAACAAGGTACATCTCAGTCGGTGCCAGACAGAGAAGATCAAATGAGCCGAACGGAGGGGGAAGCGACATTTGTAGGAAACCAGTGCGACCGCTGTACCTTTGTGGCAAAAACAAAGTGCGGACTGGGGTCACATAACCGATGCCACCTAAGGAAGGACGCTGCGGTCAGACTAGGGGGTACAGGAGTGGAATCAACATCTTTGTCGGTTCCAGACGAAAGGGACCAACCCGGAACATCTCGAACGGTGAGCCAAACGGAACGTGAGGAGCCAGGGCTAGGGTATAAATGCGAGCGCTGTACGTTTGTTGCAAAAACGAAGGGTGGACTTGGATCACATAATCGGAGCCACCTGAGGAAGGACGCGGCGATCAGACCACCAGAGGGTAGGGTGGAATCAGGGACGACAGTGGAGTTGGAGGTACCGGGGAGCGAAACCAGGGGAGGGTACCCCTGCGACCGATGCAGCCTTGTTGCAAGGACGGCAGCGGGGTTAAGCTCGCATAGACGGAGTCACGAGAGGGCGGATTTGAGGAATCGAGGAAGACGATACGAAACTGAGGAACGGAGGGAGAACGAGCAGGAACTACCGGAAGCAAGGGTGGAACCAGAGACGAAGACGGCGGAGCTGGAGGTAGGGCAAGGAACGCCAACAGGTTTTCCCTGCGATCGATGCAGCCTTGTCGCAAAATCAGGAGCTGGGTTAAGCTCACACAAACGGAGCAGCCACTTAAGAAAGGAAGAGATGAATCGGAGACGGACTGGGGGGGGGGGGGGGGCGAACACCTGACCCCGATGGAGCCCCCTGTTTTTCCTTCAGAAGGAACTTTTATCCCCTAACCCCAGTGACGGGCATGGGCCTCTTTTGGCTCGCAACGCCCAACAGAACAGAGTCGATGGGAATCTATTGCTGATGACACCATCATCTTTCATGTCCCATACAAAGGAGGCACCGGCCAGCTTATCTCCAGTGGACCCATTAAGCCTGGCAATGGACTACCGGAGGAGGGACCTACAGAAACTGCTCCATGAGTCACCAAGGAGGAGGAAGATTGAGGAGAATATGAGGTTATCTTTCCTGAGCACGCTACCGGAAGAGGAGTGGGAAAGATACCAGAGTGAACTTGAACGTTAGACGGGAGCAACCTGGAACTGAGTGATCTTCATGGAGAGGACATGGGACGTGATACGCAGATACGGGACGCAGTCCATAGTGAAGGTGGGATTAAACCAACCCATCATGCGCGAGGTTCTAGAGAAAATATTGAAAATATTAAATATAGAGAAATATTGAAATCTGATGTTCTGACCGAGTCAGTTACAGAGGACAGTGCCGATGATCAGCAGATCACGAGAAAATTACCCGTCAGACGAGCTAAAAAATGGCTGAAGCGGTTAAAGGGAAAGACAGTAAGCCGAGCCGTGAATCAGAAAGTGGTGAAGTCAAAAGCCAGCACAATGGTGGCCTCTTTGACAGGAGTAGCTCATTCAGGCGAAAGTGGGCAAGGAGATGGTCCGATGCTGGCCGGGGGAGAAAAAGAGAACCTGATACCCCCTATGCTATTGGCAGGTTTGACCACAACGGCCACGAGGTCAAAGAAAAATGCACAGACTCTGGCGGATACTAAGCTGGAAATGGAGGTCATCAGTCAGTGTGGATCTGGAGGACTTGATGATTACAAGCCCTCGCGAACCAACATGGCCCGGATGAAGCTGGAGGGACAACTCGACGTGGTCGAGTATAGTCGAATCACTGTGCCAGACTCAGTCTAGGTGGGGGATCCGGCAGGGGTTACGTGGAGATGCTGAAGGCGAGGAATTCCGCGAGAGGGCACCTGATGGCTTAGAACGAGAAGCAAGCCATGCAGGAGTATCTAAAGGAGCTGATGGAGAACTCCAACTTGAGCAGGAAAGAATACGGCACGGTGATGTCCTCGGAGGCAAACGAAATCGGCCTGGAAAAACAGCTAGAGATCTCTTGGAGGGCGGCCCCCCAAAGATACTTTGACGAGACGATGCATGGGCCGGCGACGGTGGCAACATACCTAGCTTGTCCATGTACCAGAACTGACTTGCAGGTACGATTGGCCTGGTGTTTGATGGGAATTAAGAAGGCGGAATATGAAGCCAACAACTACTCGAAATCAAAGGAACAGGAACTGGAATTGATGGAAGCCCTGCCAATGTTGATTTCTAGAGACCATTCTGCGATAGCCTGGGATAAGCGTAAGGAAGCCCTTTGCTTCGTAAGGTTCGTGGTGGATCGTATCCCCACTCCTGTATTGGGAGAATGCATAAAAACCATTCGGCAAGGGGGAGTTGATGGTGAACGAAACTTCCTGAGGGCACTCCTGGAGCTATATCGGGACATGCCGCTGGCCATACCAAACAAGGAGTCGAACGATATGGAGAGCTATCGCAGGTTGGAAGAAGTGAGAAGGTATTCCAACAAAGAGTTGAAAGTGAGCCGGGAATTAATTGAAGCAGTCAGGGGACAGGAAGACTATGCAACATTGGGGAAGTTGAAGTCGTTCCAATATGTGTCTGGCATACCGGGGATGGCATATAATCCCTTCGTGAATGAGGAAGCCAGGGAAGCATACTTCGACTATGAATAAGTTATAGTACTCGATTTCTGGGTAGAGCGAGTCAAGGAAACTGGCATGTTGATGGTGGAACAACCCAAGCTGGGAATTGTTTTGGAAAAACAAGTGGTCGAACTCTCGGTCCCCCAAGTTTTGATTGTGGTTCTTGGGACGGTCCCTTGAAGACCAGCTTAGTAACCATGTGGGAACTCATGAAGCCTTCTTGGTGTCCACATCCAAACGCCGGTTTAATCTGGGATATGACGGCGGATATTACGTTGGAATTGGATGATGACGCGAATTTGCACGATCTGGCAATGATACACCATCTGCGGGCCATAGGAGTAACGAAGCAGAAGAACAACCCATCCACGGAATCATCCGAGGGAAGTCCATCGAGTGACATGCTGACACAGGGCACCTGTGTAGCTCACAAAAGTAGAATGGACGGACATGTAAGCAACTTGGACCACTGCTTGATTACGCTGAGCGAGTAGCATCGCCAATTGGCACAACTGTATGGGAGGTTGAGCATGTCAGATAAGAGTAGAATGGAGTTGATCGCGGACTGTCATGGAGTAACGGAAAAAAACTTGATCACTGCCTTGGGATTTTGCAGCATGACGAGCTCGATAGAATCACTGGAACACCCAGAACGTGCTCATGAGCTAGTGACGTCCCTCAGTGTAGAAGTATTCCCTGGAGCACTACAGACAGAGCAGAAGATCGGAGGCTGGCGAGAAGCTCTGGAAAATAAAATGAATTTGAAGGATAGTGAGGCCTATCATAGACCTGCTGGCTCGAGATATCTGGTGGGTTCGAGCTCTGCACCATATTGCAATAGTAGATACCCTACGCACATGGTGGTGATGGATGCAGGGACACAGCAGGTGTTGGTCGACCAACTCTTCTCTGTGCCAAAATGCGTGAGGTTGGCCAGAATGTCAGTAAGGTCGTATGATTTATTGGCGAAGATCATTCGGGCCGTCCCCAAGAGATCTGAGGGCGAGTTGCAAGACGTAGTGGGTGAAGAGTTCATGAGATTGAACGAGGGTAATGTGAGTGAATTCCAGAAGCAGAAAGCGAGTGGAGCGTTACCCACTGAATTCCCCACCATAGAAGAAAAGGACGAGGTGCATAGAATAATGATGGAATTGGAACCGTTGCTGCGAGCCTCAGGGTATCAGACCCAAAAGAACATACTATGACCCATGGGGAGTATCCTTGCCACTGCCTGGCGCAGACGTTGTGGTACCCCAAACGCGGGAACATATTATTAAAGTGGGACGTGGAGGAGTTGTACTTCACGGGGTTGCCCGATCAAAATCAACAGGTGTCAATCGTGGTGGTAGGTGCCATGCTGGCGTTGAGATGGTTGGAAGTCAAAGCGGGCACAAGTGAGCAGGAGACCGCCGTGCCGACACCTGAGCAGCTAAGCAACGTAAAGATGAACCGCAACTTAGATCTTTTCAGAACCACCTGCGAGATTCTGAGAATACCCAAAGCCATTGAAAGAATATGGTCAAGGCAAAGAATGATGCCTTGGTTCCGTGCAGTGATGACATCATGGATGTATGAACGCGCGAAGCGTCATATGTCTAGGAACACGGGAGCCTATCAATCTTTCCAGCTTGATATAGAACCGGGAGCCTATAAAAGAGCATTCTTAACGCACCGTAATGCTGTTACCACGGCGGTGAAGCGAGTAGCAGGAGCACTTTGTGTGACTGAAACTGAAAAGAGAGGTCTTACGAGCTGACCTAGAACGGAATGTGAGCCTGTGTCTTCACAACAGCTTTTGCAGGAACCGGGAGCAAAAGGTGAATGTGCACTTACTACCTTGTTGCAAACCGAGGCTGTTGGAACAGGAGAGTTGGGGGACGGCCCGCATCTCCATGGAAAGGTTGGAAAAAGCTCTAGAATACAGTGAAACTGAAGATCAGGATGGAGAAGCAATGGAATGAGGATGATGGAACGAAGAGGAGAAGTGAAGATGTAAACAAGAGAGGGAGAGAAGGAGAAAAAATTATTTGTCTTTGTGTGCTAAAACATAAACTAATCAACCAAGTTTGATTATTGAAACTGTTAAACTTTTTGTTTTGATTTAGTTTGGTCAGACCAGACTTTGAAAATTGTTGCAATCGTTGAAATTGTTGAAAAATTTTTTTAGTTGTGCTACTTATGTATATATATAGAACATAGGTGAGTATATTTACCTATTTAAACACGACTGATGTTTTTAACATGTGTAAGACACGTGTTCACTGTGTGGCGACCTGGTAAGTTTGGGTAAACTCGCTCGAAGAGGGTGAGTAACTAAATAACTCTCCTAGCCACAGAGTTTCTCAGTTTTAATACCAAGGAGGACCGCATAAATAACTGATTATACTTGGTTAGTGACATTAAATTAATTTTAATGGGTGCGTAGCCGTGCCACGTCCCAACTTTTTAATCAGCAAGAGCGAAATGAAGTTTTATGGCAAGATGACGTAAGAAGTCAGAAAAAAAATTTATCTAGGACACTCCTCATGGTGCAAATTTTGTGGAAAAGTTGAAAGGCAGTGAGATGTAGTATGATGCCATTTGTGACATGTAGTGAGTTGAGTCGGAGTAGATAAATTTCATTTTCTAATGCGATTTGTAAGGTTGATTATAGAGAACTGGAACACTACTTGACGATAACCCGGTGTTATGCGATCAATAGGGACCTTGATGGGGACTGTCCGGGGAGTATGTGCCATTCTGCCAGATTGGCACAGCGCAACCTTCCGGCGAAACACAAATTAGCGAGAAAAGGCCTTGACGACGAAAAAGTGCTGCGAAGGAGGGTAGAAATTTTCTAGAATTTTCTATTTTCAAAACTTCGATTAACGAACGAGTATTTCCCAGAAATACAAAAAACGGCCATTTTGACTGAAAAAGGTGAAAAAGTCAGAACAACAGCAAGTATAGTGGAAAACAGTCGCACGTTAACATAGAAAAACGAAGCCTCTTATCGTGACGTCGTGACGATCACGCACGTTAAGACCCTTAGCAGAAGAAGATAGTGGGAAAGGAGGCTTCGGTGGGGAAGTGGTGGAGAGCACGAATTGGGAGTGATAACGACGTTATTTCGAGGAAAACACAGAAGCGGAGGCTCGATCCCCCAGAGACTGATATATGGTGAAAGACTATAATAAATTAACTTTTTAACTACTCTGATGCCATAGAATTTTGAATTAACACGGGTATTGTTTGATATTTTAGAATATGAGTAGCTAGGAAGAGGAAAAGGTCACTCCATCTCCAATGGATTTTAAAAAGAACTGTCACCAAAAAGATATTAAAATAGGGTATTCGAGCCGTGTTTTAAATAGCAATTACGTAGTCTGAGGATCCGAGACCCAGCTATGTGGTTGGTTGTGTTCGCATGTAAACGAAAGCTGATCAAAAGTCGTTTGACTGATGGCCTAAAAATAGTAACTTTTTACTTAGCCCTAAACAGACCAGAAAATCATTTGGCAAGATCGAGACGGTGAAAAACGAGTAGAATTAAGGTAACTGACGCCTGCCAGTCATTAATAGGTACTTTTTCTACGCTCCGTCATTGTGTAGTATTTGGGCGAATGTTACATTTGTTGTATAGTTCACGGGAACACAAAACAATTGTCTGAGTTTAGTAGAACCTTCACACTGATTGTTTCCATTTGCTCGCTGACAATGTTTCACATTGCAAAAACAAATTTTTGACTCCGCTGATTCAAGAAAATTTTCTTGACGACTGGCATTTTCAGACCCGGATTACATTGGTAAGTCATTGAAACCGAACACCGATGCTTTCACAGATGGTAGCTCTGACCATTTTCTCCCGGTCAGTGTAAAAAGTATACTGAGTTTCGAAGGAAATGTAGTCCAAAATGTACAATGAAAACAGGCTTTTTACAGAAAAGGCTTAATTCTTTCCACTGGTGTAGTTTTTGAGGCTGAGCACCTTCGCAGTACGAAAAAGAAAAACGTTCCGGAAGAAACTGTCCATGGGTTTTTCAGGAATAAATCAAATGGGTAATTTTTTTCTTCAAAACACTGGATGAATATTTGAAATATTCGAAAGAGAATCATAATCTGGAAAAAGACAGTAGTATTTGAAACTCTTAACTTGATCATTAAAGGAAAAAAATTTAGATTTTATGACAACCAAACAGAAAATGACAATCGGTTGATAGACAAGCCTTTTCCATTATGCAATATCGATGCAATCCATGGCGATTACTATCTGCAAAAAAGCGGTAAACACCTGGGGAACAAAAATTTTAAAACGGAAAATGAAAAATATGCTTGCTATCAATCGAAACTCCTCTTACTCGTGAACTGAGATCCAGAAGGGTGTATAAGTCTACATATAATGGATGTAACTTCTCCTATGTCGGCCAGACAGTGCGCCCTTTAACGACGAGAATTGGTGAACATTGCGAAGATGTAACATTCGCCCGGAAGATACATATCGACGGAAAATAAAACTAAGTCCTAAGACGACTGGCTAACGTCTAAACATAGCTTTATATGCTTTTCACCGTCTCTACCAAGCCAGGTGGTCTTTTCTAACATCGGGTCGACAAAAAACGTTACTGCTTTCGGCTTCGGTCAAAACACTCAAATTAACTTAATTACATGCAGAAACAGTGAGCTCATGGCTGGGTCTCAGTATCCCCAGACCACGAGGTCACTCCTAAAAACAGGGCTACTACTATTTATTGAATTATTATTGTTTTTGCTCAGTAGATAAAAATCATCATATCCATCGAAGATGGATCAACCCTTTCCCCCAACTCCTAGCTTCTCATCCTTATCAAAATGAATCCAGTTGTTAATTAAATTCAGATCAGGACATGACAGGAAGCTAAAAGTTTATGTAAAAGGATAAAATTTCAGTCCCTAAACCCTTCCGGATTCTTGAATCCACTGGATCAAGCACGTTAAACTTGACTTCTCCGTAACCCGGAAGGCTGTCTTCTACCCTTAACCGTTGTTCGCACCGGCCTTGCAACAACTATTGTAGCGACACAATAGTTGCAACTCGGAACGTTCTCTGTCAACTCCGTGATTCGTTGTCGTTTTTCAATCACAACTTTTGTTCTTCTCGCAATCGCAACTAATGTTGTTCTGCTGCTTTTTCAGCTTTTCTGCCAAAATGGCCGTTTCTGACGTTTCTCAGAAATGTTACGTCATCACTTCGAAAATTTGAAATTTCAAAATATTAGAATATCTTGACCTTCACCGTTCTACTAATCATCCGAATAACGTCGTTAATCCTTCAAAATCACTAACTCGGAAGGTTCACTGCTAAAAAATTCGAAATCTGCAGAGATTGCATTTTGTCCATTCTGGTCGAATGTCACATACTCCCCGGACAGTCCGGTCAATGTCCTCATTGAATCACGCAATGTTCGTAAAATAGACACGCAGTGTCATCGAACAGAATTTACAAAATGCACGAAATTACTTTTATCCACGTCACATCGACTCACTGCAGAATATAAATGGCATCATGCCACATCACTGTAGCCTTCAAATTCTTTCATTAATCTGCACATTGAGGATATGACCTAAGATAAAACATATTTACTGACTTCCAATGTCAATGTCCCGATTAAAACTTTTTCTCCTAGATTTAAAAGGTGTTGGTTTGCAGGACAAACCTGCCAACCAACAAGCTAAAATTATTCTACTATGCTTTTTCCCTTCGGAAATCTTGCTTGTTATCGTCCTGAATATCAAAACTAAGAAACTCTGTGGTTAGAAAGAACAATGAAACAATTTCCCTCTTCGAGAGATTACCCAAGCCTTCCACGTCACCACAAAGTGATCAGTTCTCCTAGCTGATTAAAAACAGTCATGTAGGCTGGAATATTTAAATATACTCTTTCACTCAAGCCTTTCTAAATAATTAGTAAGTGAGTGTCTCTAAAGACACTCAACTAAAATCAGAATGCAAATTAATAAATGCAACAATTTCAAAACTCAACGAAATGTTTCAGTTTTCAATTACAACTTGGTTGCTTGGTTTCTCACTTGAGTTTTTTCACACAAATAAAACAATTCTGAGTTTTGACTTTTTCTTCATCACTCCCTTGTTTTCTTCTTTTTTCGTCGTTTAGAAGTTCCAAAACTTCTAAATTCTTCTAATTTCATCTCTTTTTGCATCTTGTTTTTTCGGTCATCCGTCAATGTTCCATTTCTTCCTCCTGTGATACTGACTCTGCACTCTCAGTTTCCGTATCCTGCAACACCTCGTTAGCTATCCTGACGCTGCTGGAAGCCGTCCTCCAACACTTCTGCTCTTCTACCCTTTGTTTGCAACAAGGTAGGGGATCCACATTAGATTCTCTGTTCCTGCAGAAGCTGTTGTGGAGACACAACGTCACGTTTCTCTGCAAATCTTCCTTTAACATCTCTGCCTTCTCCTTTCCACTACGTTTACTCGTCCTGGAAATTTTTTTCACAGCGGTGGTCACTGCATTCCGATGAGTCATGAGAGCTCGCTTGAAAGCTCCTGCTCCAATGTCCAGCTGATATTCACTGTACACCCTCCCGTGCTTCGACATATGCTTTTTCGCATATTCGTACAACCATGCAGTCATATTAGCTCTGAACCATGGCATCAATCGTTTTCTTGCCTATATCTTCATCACTTCCATCGGAATGTTTAGAATTTTGCACATTGTCTCAAAAAGATCTAAATCTTTTAGACAATCTAATTTCCGCAACTGTTCTCTCGTCGGTGCCTCCTGTCTATTATTTTCTCTCACATGAGCTTCCACCCATCGTATTGCCATCATAACTCCCACTATCACTATTGTTATGGGCTTTGATGAGTCTGGTAAACCCATGGAGAGCAGCTCTCCAGAGTCCCAGATCAACATCAGATTACTACGCTTGGGATACCACCAGGTCTGCAGCAATCAGTGGCAAGGAAACTCGTCATGTGTCAACAAGATGCTCCTCCAATTACGTTTTCCCGAAGCTTCCAGTAATGGTTCCACTTCCATCATCACTCGGTGGACTTCATCATTCTCATCTACTGCATTTTTATCTGTGACAGTTGATCCTCTCTGCTTCTGTCTCTCAAAGTCACTGAAGTTCCCGCTCACATATCCCATGAACTTCTTTCCTAGTATTGACTCCAATTCTTCCTTGGTTCTCTCTGGAACTGCTGAGAACATCTTACATAGCAACTCGTAAGATTTCTCGGTCATTCTCGCCAGTCTCACACACTTCGGCACTGAGAAGGCTTGATCCACGATCGTTCTCGTATTCTTTACGTCCACAGCTACGAAATGTACAGGGTATCTGCTCTTGCACATTGGAGCCAATGTCGAACCCACCAAATATCGTGCTCCTGATGGTCTACAATAAGTCTCACTGTGTCTGATGTTCATTTCCGTCTCGATTGCTTCCCTCCATTTTCCTATGTATTTCTGCTCAGTCTGCAGAACTCCTGGGAATACTTCTACACTGATGGCTGTGACCATCTCATGTTTCTGTTCTAGATTCAATAGTGACTCTAAAGAACCAAAGGCAGTGAGATGTAGTATGATGCCATTTGTGACATGTAGTGAGTTGAGTCGGAGTAGATAAATTTCATTTTCTAATGCGATTTGTAAGGTTGATTATAGAGAACTGGAACACTACTTGACGATAACCCGGTGTTATGCGATCAATAGGGACCTTGATGGGGACTGTCCGGGGAGTATGTGCCATTCTGCCAGATTGGCACAGCGCAACCTTCCGGCGAAACACAAATTAGCGAGAAAAGGCCTTGACGACGAAAAAGTGCTGCGAAGGAGGGTAGAAATTTTCTAGAATTTTCTATTTTCAAAACTTCGATTAACGAACGAGTATTTCCCAGAAATACAAAAAACGGCCATTTTGACTGAAAAAGGTGAAAAAGTCAGAACAACAGCAAGTATAGTGGAAAACAGTCGCACGTTAACATAGAAAAACGAAGCCTCTTATCGTGACGTCGTGACGATCACGCACGTTAAGACCCTTAGCAGAAGAAGATAGTGGGAAAGGAGGCTTCGGTGGGGAAGTGGTGGAGAGCACGAATTGGGAGTGATAACGACGTTATTTCGAGGAAAACACAGAAGCGGAGGCTCGATCCCCCAGAGACTGATATATGGTGAAAGACTATAATAAATTAACTTTTTAACTACTCTGATGCCATAGAATTTTGAATTAACACGGGTATTGTTTGATATTTTAGAATATGAGTAGCTAGGAAGAGGAAAAGGTCACTCCATCTCCAATGGATTTTAAAAAGAACTGTCACCAAAAAGATATTAAAATAGGGTATTCGAGCCGTGTTTTAAATAGCAATTACGTAGTCTGAGGATCCGAGACCCAGCTATGTGGTTGGTTGTGTTCGCATGTAAACGAAAGCTGATCAAAAGTCGTTTGACTGATGGCCTAAAAATAGTAACTTTTTACTTAGCCCTAAACAGACCAGAAAATCATTTGGCAAGATCGAGACGGTGAAAAACGAGTAGAATTAAGGTAACTGACGCCTGCCAGTCATTAATAGGTACTTTTTCTACGCTCCGTCATTGTGTAGTATTTGGGCGAATGTTACATTTGTTGTATAGTTCACGGGAACACAAAACAATTGTCTGAGTTTAGTAGAACCTTCACACTGATTGTTTCCATTTGCTCGCTGACAATGTTTCACATTGCAAAAACAAATTTTTGACTCCGCTGATTCAAGAAAATTTTCTTGACGACTGGCATTTTCAGACCCGGATTACATTGGTAAGTCATTGAAACCGAACACCGATGCTTTCACAGATGGTAGCTCTGACCATTTTCTCCCGGTCAGTGTAAAAAGTATACTGAGTTTCGAAGGAAATGTAGTCCAAAATGTACAATGAAAACAGGCTTTTTACAGAAAAGGCTTAATTCTTTCCACTGGTGTAGTTTTTGAGGCTGAGCACCTTCGCAGTACGAAAAAGAAAAACGTTCCGGAAGAAACTGTCCATGGGTTTTTCAGGAATAAATCAAATGGGTAATTTTTTTCTTCAAAACACTGGATGAATATTTGAAATATTCGAAAGAGAATCATAATCTGGAAAAAGACAGTAGTATTTGAAACTCTTAACTTGATCATTAAAGGAAAAAAATTTAGATTTTATGACAACCAAACAGAAAATGACAATCGGTTGATAGACAAGCCTTTTCCATTATGCAATATCGATGCAATCCATGGCGATTACTATCTGCAAAAAAGCGGTAAACACCTGGGGAACAAAAATTTTAAAACGGAAAATGAAAAATATGCTTGCTATCAATCGAAACTCCTCTTACTCGTGAACTGAGATCCAGAAGGGTGTATAAGTCTACATATAATGGATGTAACTTCTCCTATGTCGGCCAGACAGTGCGCCCTTTAACGACGAGAATTGGTGAACATTGCGAAGATGTAACATTCGCCCGGAAGATACATATCGACGGAAAATAAAACTAAGTCCTAAGACGACTGGCTAACGTCTAAACATAGCTTTATATGCTTTTCACCGTCTCTACCAAGCCAGGTGGTCTTTTCTAACATCGGGTCGACAAAAAATGTTACTGCTTTCGGCTTCGGTCAAAACACTCAAATTAACTTAATTACATGCAGAAACAGTGAGCTCATGGCTGGGTCTCAGTATCCCCAGACCACGAGGTCACTCCTAAAAACAGGGCTACTACTATTTATTGAATTATTATTGTTTTTGCTCAGTAGATAAAAATCATCATATCCATCGAAGATGGATCAACCCTTTCCCCCAACTCCTAGCTTCTCATCCTTATCAAAATGAATCCAGTTGTTAATTAAATTCAGATCAGGACATGACAGGAAGCTAAAAGTTTATGTAAAAGGATAAAATTTCAGTCCCTAAACCCTTCCGGATTCTTGAATCCACTGGATCAAGCACGTTAAACTTGACTTCTCCGTAACCCGGAAGGCTGTCTTCTACCCTTAACCGTTGTTCGCACCGGCCTTGCAACAACTATTGTAGCGACACAATAGTTGCAACTCGGAACGTTCTCTGTCAACTCCGTGATTCGTTGTCGTTTTTCAATCACAACTTTTGTTCTTCTCGCAATCGCAACTAATGTTGTTCTGCTGCTTTTTCAGCTTTTCTGCCAAAATGGCCGTTTCTGACGTTTCTCAGAAATGTTACGTCATCACTTCGAAAATTTGAAATTTCAAAATATTAGAATATCTTGACCTTCACCGTTCTACTAATCATCCGAATAACGTCGTTAATCCTTCAAAATCACTAACTCGGAAGGTTCACTGCTAAAAAATTCGAAATCTGCAGAGATTGCATTTTGTCCATTCTGGTCGAATGTCACATACTCCCCGGACAGTCCGGTCAATGTCCTCATTGAATCACGCAATGTTCGTAAAATAGACACGCAGTGTCATCGAACAGAATTTACAAAATGCACGAAATTACTTTTATCCACGTCACATCGACTCACTGCAGAATATAAATGGCATCATGCCACATCACTGTAGCCTTCAAATTCTTTCATTAATCTGCACATTGAGGATATGACCTAAGATAAAACATATTTACTGACTTCCAATGTCAATGTCCCGATTAAAACTTTTTCTCCTAGATTTAAAAGGTGTTGGTTTGCAGGACAAACCTGCCAACCAACAAGCTAAAATTATTCTACTATGCTTTTTCCCTTCGGAAATCTTGCTTGTTATCGTCCTGAATATTAAAACTAAGAAACTCTGTGGTTAGAAAGAACAATGAAACAATTTCCCTCTTCGAGAGATTACCCAAGCCTTCCACGTCACCACAAAGTGATCAGTTCTCCTAGCTGATTAAAAACAGTCATGTAGACTGGAATATTTAAATATACTCTTTCACTCAAGCCTTTCTAAATAATTAGTAAGTGAGTGTCTCTAAAGACACTCAACTAAAATCAGAATGCAAATTAATAAATGCAACAATTTCAAAACTCAACGAAATGTTTCAGTTTTCAATTACAACTTGGTTGCTTGGTTTCTCACTTGAGTTTTTTCACACAAATAAAACAATTCTGAGTTTTGACTTTTTCTTCATCACTCCCTTGTTTTCTTCTTTTTTCGTCGTTTAGAAGTTCCAAAACTTCTAAATTCTTCTAATTTCATCTCTTTTTGCATCTTGTTTTTTCGGTCATCCGTCAATGTTCCATTTCTTCCTCCTGTGATACTGACTCTGCACTCTCAGTTTCCGTATCCTGCAACACCTCGTTAGCTATCCTGACGCTGCTGGAAGCCGTCCTCCAACACTTCTGCTCTTCTACCCTTTGTTTGCAACAAGGTAGGGGATCCACATTAGATTCTCTGTTCCTGCAGAAGCTGTTGTGGAGACACAACGTCACGTTTCTCTCCAAATCTTCCTTTAACATCTCTGCCTTCTCCTTTCCACTACGTTTACTCGTCCTGGAAATTTTTTTCACAGCGGTGGTCACTGCATTCCGATGAGTCATGAGAGCTCGCTTGAAAGCTCCTGCTCCAATGTCCAGCTGATATTCACTGTACACCCTCCCGTGCTTCGACATATGCTTTTTCGCATATTCGTACAACCATGCAGTCATATTAGCTCTGAACCATGGCATCAATCGTTTTCTTGCCTATATCTTCATCACTTCCATCGGAATGTTTAGAATTTTGCACATTGTCTCAAAAAGATCTAAATCTTTTAGACAATCTAATTTCCGCAACTGTTCTCTCGTCGGTGCCTCCTGTCTATTATTTTCTCTCACATGAGCTTCCAGCCATCGTATTGCCATCATAACTCCCACTATCACTATTGTTATGGGCTTTGATGAGTCTGGTAAACCCATGGAGAGCAGCTCTCCAGAGTCCCAGATCAACATCAGATTACTACGCTTGGGATACCACCAGGTCTGCAGCAATCAGTGGCAAGGAAACTCGTCATGTGTCAACAAGATGCTCCTCCAATTACGTTTTCCCGAAGCTTCCAGTAATGGTTCCACTTCCATCATCACTCGGTGGACTTCATCATTCTCATCTACTGCATTGTAATCTGTGACAGTTGATCCTCTCTGCTTCTGTCTCTCAAAGTCACTGAAGTTCCCGCTCACATATCCCATGAACTTCTTTCCTAGTATTGACTCCAATTCTTCCTTGGTTCTCTCTGGAACTGCTGAGAACATCTTACATAGCAACTCGTAAGATTTCTCGGTCATTCTCGCCAGTCTCACACACTTCGGCACTGAGAAGGCTTGATCCACGATCGTTCTCGTACTCTTTACGTCCACAGCTACGAAATGTACAGGGTATCTGCTCTTGCACATTGGAGCCAATGTCGAACCCACCAAATATCGTGCTCCTGATGGTCTACAATAAGTCTCACTGTGTCTGATGTTCATTTCCGTCTCGATTGCTTCCCTCCATTTTCCTATGTATTTCTGCTCAGTCTGCAGAACTCCTGGGAATACTTCTACACTGATGGCTGTGACCATCTCATGTTTCTGTTCTAGATTCAATAGTGACTCTAAAGAACCAAAGGCAGTGAGATGTAGTATGATGCCATTTGTGACATGTAGTGAGTTGAGTCGGAGTAGATAAATTTCATTTTCTAATGCGATTTGTAAGGTTGATTATAGAGAACTGGAACACTACTTGACGATAACCCGGTGTTATGCGATCAATAGGGACCTTGATGGGGACTGTCCGGGGAGTATGTGCCATTCTGCCAGATTGGCACAGCGCAACCTTCCGGCGAAACACAAATTAGCGAGAAAAGGCCTTGACGACGAAAAAGTGCTGCGAAGGAGGGTAGAAATTTTCTAGAATTTTCTATTTTCAAAACTTCGATTAACGAACGAGTATTTCCCAGAAATACAAAAAATGGCCATTTTGACTGAAAAAGGTGAAAAAGTCAGAACAACAGCAAGTATAGTGGAAAACAGTCGCACGTTAACATAGAAAAACGAAGCCTCTTATCGTGACGTCGTGACGATCACGCACGTTAAGACCCTTAGCAGAAGAAGATAGTGGGAAAGGAGGCTTCGGTGGGGAAGTGGTGGAGAGCACGAATTGGGAGTGATAACGACGTTATTTCGAGGAAAACACAGAAGCGGAGGCTCGATCCCCCAGAGACTGATATATGGTGAAAGACTATAATAAATTAACTTTTTAACTACTCTGATGCCATAGAATTTTGAATTAACACGGGTATTGTTTGATATTTTAGAATATGAGTAGCTAGGAAGAGGAAAAGGTCACTCCATCTCCAATGGATTTTAAAAAGAACTGTCACCAAAAAGATATTAAAATAGGGTATTCGAGCCGTGTTTTAAATAGCAATTACGTAGTCTGAGGATCCGAGACCCAGCTATGTGGTTGGTTGTGTTCGCATGTAAACGAAAGCTGATCAAAAGTCGTTTGACTGATGGCCTAAAAATAGTAACTTTTTACTTAGCCCTAAACAGACCAGAAAATCATTTGGCAAGATCGAGACGGTGAAAAACGAGTAGAATTAAGGTAACTGACGCCTGCCAGTCATTAATAGGTACTTTTTCTACGCTCCGTCATTGTGTAGTATTTGGGCGAATGTTACATTTGTTGTATAGTTCACGGGAACACAAAACAATTGTCTGAGTTTAGTAGAACCTTCACACTGATTGTTTCCATTTGCTCGCTGACAATGTTTCACATTGCAAAAACAAATTTTTGACTCCGCTGATTCAAGAAAATTTTCTTGACGACTGGCATTTTCAGACCCGGATTACATTGGTAAGTCATTGAAACCGAACACCGATGCTTTCACAGATGGTAGCTCTGACCATTTTCTCCCGGTCAGTGTAAAAAGTATACTGAGTTTCGAAGGAAATGTAGTCCAAAATGTACAATGAAAACAGGCTTTTTACAGAAAAGGCTTAATTCTTTCCACTGGTGTAGTTTTTGAGGCTGAGCACCTTCGCAGTACGAAAAAGAAAAACGTTCCGGAAGAAACTGTCCATGGGTTTTTCAGGAATAAATCAAATGGGTAATTTTTTTCTTCAAAACACTGGATGAATATTTGAAATATTCGAAAGAGAATCATAATCTGGAAAAAGACAGTAGTATTTGAAACTCTTAACTTGATCATTAAAGGAAAAAAATTTAGATTTTATGACAACCAAACAGAAAATGACAATCGGTTGATAGACAAGCCTTTTCCATTATGCAATATCGATGCAATCCATGGCGATTACTATCTGCAAAAAAGCGGTAAACACCTGGGGAACAAAAATTTTAAAACGGAAAATGAAAAATATGCTTGCTATCAATCGAAACTCCTCTTACTCGTGAACTGAGATCCAGAAGGGTGTATAAGTCTACATATAATGGATGTAACTTCTCCTATGTCGGCCAGACAGTGCGCCCTTTAACGACGAGAATTGGTGAACATTGCGAAGATGTAACATTCGCCCGGAAGATACATATCGACGGAAAATAAAACTAAGTCCTAAGACGACTGGCTAACGTCTAAACATAGCTTTATATGCTTTTCACCGTCTCTACCAAGCCAGGTGGTCTTTTCTAACATCGGGTCGACAAAAAACGTTACTGCTTTCGGCTTCGGTCAAAACACTCAAATTAACTTAATTACATGCAGAAACAGTGAGCTCATGGCTGGGTCTCAGTATCCCCAGACCACGAGGTCACTCCTAAAAACAGGGCTACTACTATTTATTGAATTATTATTGTTTTTGCTCAGTAGATAAAAATCATCATATCCATCGAAGATGGATCAACCCTTTCCCCCAACTCCTAGCTTCTCATCCTTATCAAAATGAATCCAGTTGTTAATTAAATTCAGATCAGGACATGACAGGAAGCTAAAAGTTTATGTAAAAGGATAAAATTTCAGTCCCTAAACCCTTCCGGATTCTTGAATCCACTGGATCAAGCACGTTAAACTTGACTTCTCCGTAACCCGGAAGGCTGTCTTCTACCCTTAACCGTTGTTCGCACCGGCCTTGCAACAACTATTGAAGCGACACAATAGTTGCAACTCGGAACGTTCTCTGTCAACTCCGTGATTCGTTGTCGTTTTTCAATCACAACTTTTGTTCTTCTCGCAATCGCAACTAATGTTGTTCTGCTGCTTTTTCAGCTTTTCTGCCAAAATGGCCGTTTCTGACGTTTCTCAGAAATGTTACGTCATCACTTCGAAAATTTGAAATTTCAAAATATTAGAATATCTTGACCTTCACCGTTCTACTAATCATCCGAATAACGTCGTTAATCCTTCAAAATCACTAACTCGGAAGGTTCACTGCTAAAAAATTCGAAATCTGCAGAGATTGCATTTTGTCCATTCTGGTCGAATGTCACATACTCCCCGGACAGTCCGGTCAATGTCCTCATTGAATCACGCAATGTTCGTAAAATAGACACGCAGTGTCATCGAACAGAATTTACAAAATGCACGAAATTACTTTTATCCACGTCACATCGACTCACTGCAGAATATAAATGGCATCATGCCACATCACTGTAGCCTTCAAATTCTTTCATTAATCTGCACATTGAGGATATGACCTAAGATAAAACATATTTACTGACTTCCAATGTCAATGTCCCGATTAAAACTTTTTCTCCTAGATTTAAAAGGTGTTGGTTTGCAGGACAAACCTGCCAACCAACAAGCTAAAATTATTCTACTATGCTTTTTCCCTTCGGAAATCTTGCTTGTTATCGTCCTGAATATTAAAACTAAGAAACTCTGTGGTTAGAAAGAACAATGAAACAATTTCCCTCTTCGAGAGATTACCCAAGCCTTCCACGTCACCACAAAGTGATCAGTTCTCCTAGCTGATTAAAAACAGTCATGTAGGCTGGAATATTTAAATATACTCTTTCACTCAAGCCTTTCTAAATAATTAGTAAGTGAGTGTCTCTAAAGACACTCAACTAAAATCAGAATGCAAATTAAAAAATGCAACAATTTCAAAACTCAACGAAATGTTTCAGTTTTCAATTACAACTTGGTTGCTTGGTTTCTCACTTGAGTTTTTTCACACAAATAAAACAATTCTGAGTTTTGACTTTTTCTTCATCACTCCCTTGTTTTCTTCTTTTTTCGTCGTTTAGAAGTTCCAAAACTTCTAAATTCTTCTAATTTCATCTCTTTTTGCATCTTGTTTTTTCGGTCATCCGTCAATGTTCCATTTCTTCCTCCTGTGATACTGACTCTGCACTCTCAGTTTCCGTATCCTGCAACACCTCGTTAGCTATCCTGACGCTGCTGGAAGCCGTCCTCCAACACTTCTGCTCTTCTACCCTTTGTTTGCAACAAGGTAGGGGATCCACATTAGATTCTCTGTTCCTGCAGAAGCTGTTGTGGAGACACAACGTCACGTTTCTCTCCAAATCTTCCTTTAACATCTCTGCCTTTTCCTTTCCACTACGTTTACTCGTCCTGGAAATTTTTTTCACAGCGGTGGTCACTGCATTCCGATGAGTCATGAGAGCTCGCTTGAAAGCTCCTGCTCCAATGTCCAGCTGATATTCACTGTACACCCTGCCGTGCTTCGACATATGCTTTTTCGCATATTCGTACAACCATGCAGTCATATTAGCTCTGAACCATGGCATCAATCGTTTTCTTGCCTATATCTTCATCACTTCCATCGGAATGTTTAGAATTTTGCACATTGTCTCAAAAAGATCTAAATCTTTTAGACAATCTAATTTCCGCAACTGTTCTCTCGTCGGTGCCTCCTGTCTATTATTTTCTCTCACATGAGCTTCCAGCCATCGTATTGCCATCATAACTCCCACTATCACTATTGTTATGGGCTTTGATGAGTCTGGTAAACCCATGGAGAGCAGCTCTCCAGAGTCCCAGATCAACATCAGATTACTACGCTTGGGATACCACCAGGTCTGCAGCAATCAGTGGCAAGGAAACTCGTCATGTGTCAACAAGATGCTCCTCCAATTACGTTTTCCCGAAGCTTCCAGTAATGGTTCCACTTCCATCATCACTCGGTGGACTTCATCATTCTCATCTACTGCATTGTAATCTGTGACAGTTGATCCTCTCTGCTTCTGTCTCTCAAAGTCACTGAAGTTCCCGCTCACATATCCCATGAACTTCTTTCCTAGTATTGACTCCAATTCTTCCTTGGTTCTCTCTGGAACTGCTGAGAACATCTTACATAGCAACTCGTAAGATTTCTCGGTCATTCTCGCCAGTCTCACACACTTCGGCACTGAGAAGGCTTGATCCACGATCGTTCTCGTACTCTTTACGTCCACAGCTACGAAATGTACAGGGTATCTGCTCTTGCACATTGGAGCCAATGTCGAACCCACCAAATATCGTGCTCCTGATGGTCTACAATAAGTCTCACTGTGTCTGATGTTCATTTCCGTCTCGATTGCTTCCCTCCATTTTCCTATGTATTTCTGCTCAGTCTGCAGAACTCCTGGGAATACTTCTACACTGATGGCTGTGACCATCTCATGTTTCTGTTCTAGATTCAATAGTGACTCTAAAGAACCAAACAGGCTGTAGAATCCTAGTGCAGTCACTAGATTCACCTCGGTTCCTCCATGGCAATATGCTATCAGTTCCGTCTCTGTTCTCGTTTTCATCACTACGTTTCCAAACAATACCGTCAATTGCTTGTGTTGTTTCTCCAGGGTCTTCACACAGTCCAGACCTCCACAAACGTGACCCTCCAGTCCACACTCTTCCGCCAGACAGCTACCAGGTTTGACCCAGTCTTCTGGTCCCCAGCCAGGCAACTCCACTTTATCTTCTCCGTTGCTCCTAGAGGCCGTTATCATCACATTATATATGATGTTGAGGTCACGCAGGTTACAGTCTGCATTCAGTTCCCTCTGCACGTCTTGTGTCGCTCGCAATATCGAGTCAGCGTTGGGACTAGGACACCATGATGGCCTCATCAATTCCCACACTGCCATCAAGCTCGTTCTCAGTAATTCATCTGAGAATCCCAACCCAAACTCCACTCTTTTGTCGGATTTTGGTACGGAAGCTGCAGTCACCTCTTCTTCCAACACCAGTCCCAATTTGGCCTGTGGATTGTTAACGCTTTTAATTGATACAATTCTGGACGTCCAGAATCTTAGCAACACCGCCTGCTCGTAATCGAAGAAGCAATCATGTATGTCTTCACTCAGGAAAGGGTTGTACGCTATCCCTATGATCCCGGATACGTAGCTATACGATTTCTTCTTGATGGGTCCACAGTATTCACTGGATTTCGGCAGTGCCCCCATAGATTCTTTAGCGAGTCTCAGCTCCTTGTTTGAGAATCTCCTGATTTCGTCTATCTTTCTCATGGGTTCTAATTCCTCGTGTTCTTTCATGTTCACCCTCATCGGTTTACTCTGCTGCATATCCAGCAGTGCTAGCAAGAATAAGGCTTTCGCTCGCTCATCACCTTCCCTCAGCATCTTAACACAAGTGTTCAATGCAGGCACTGAAATCTGCTCTATCAGAAATCGAATGAAACAGAAAGCGTCTCTCCGCTTAGCACACGCTACTGCTGCTCCCTCTTGGACTATCAGATCCCTCAGGTTCGTCATAAGGAAAACCTTCTCCTTTTTTGACCTCTTCGTTTCTTCTGAATCATATTCTTCGCGAGTCAGTCCCATCATGCACCAGGCGAACCTGAGTTGTAACTCTGTTCTTACGTAAGGTACTACCACTAGAGCATGTATTCTTGGCGTAGTCCTCATTTCTTCTTCGAAATACCTTAATACTACTGCTTTCCATGGAAGGCTCACCAACTGCTCCATCGTTTCTGCCTGTATGTCAGACGACGCTAAAGTCCCGTACGCCTTCTGCTTGAGGGTGGTGCCTTGCAACATCGTTTCCAGATAACCCTCCATGACTTTTTCGTTTTCCAGGGCCATCACATACCCTCTAGCCGAGTTTCGGTATTCTAACATCTCCATGTATCCACCGGTGGGTTCATCTATCGACACAGTCTCCGACACTGTTAGTCGGTTATATTCCACTGGTATTAGTTGTCCTGTGACACTTCCCTTTCCGTGATTCATGGGAGATGGCTTAAAGTCTTTCATTTCGCTCTCTCCACATTGGCTGAGTATTTCCATTTCCAAGGTTGCTCCAGTCAGAGTGCGGTCACTCCTTTTGGATTTATAACCTATTGACTTTATCCCCGCCATGAGAATGGGTGGCACCATCGCTATATCAGTTAACATTTTATCTGTGCCAGGCAGTTGATAATCACCTTGCCCCAAATCCATGACCTCCTCGACTCAATTCCTTTTCTCTGAGTTAACAGCTTTCATCGATATCTCTGAATCCACCTTCGTCTTTCCGACTCTCCTCGGCATCACTCTGCTGCCTAACTTCATTTTCATTGCATTGATTTTATCAATCACCAACTTTGACCGCATCGTCACTCTCCTGGTTCTTGACAGATACACCACCTCGCATTTATCATCCTGCGGTGTCATCTTGATGGGAGAATTTGCTTCACTTTCATCAGTGGCCGAGTCGATCAACAACTCACTCAGTCTCCCTTCACAATCATCAAGCTTGTCAAGGACTTCCCTCATCAAGGGTTGGTCGAGACCCGTTTTCAGAATGGACTGGGTCCCATAGCTCTGAACCACTGTCCGGATTTCTTCCATGAATGCCACTCTGTCCAATTTGCATCCCGTCCTACTCTCGTGGTCTCGGTGATGTACTTCCCATTCTTCTTCGGGCAGCGTTCCCAAGAAAGGTACTCTGGCTTAGGCCTCTATTCTTCTCCTCCTAGGTGATTCCATGAGGATTATCTGGTCGTTATTTCTTGAATTGCCAGGAGAGCTGCTCTCCGGCAAATTCCGTTTCATTTCCATAAAGGCTGACGGAGGCACCAGTGTCGAGATGCCTTCATCAGCTGGCTCAGTCGTCTCCAACGTATCTGCATTGTTTTCAAGATCACAGAGGATATTGAAATCCAGGCTGGATGTTCCTCCTGTCGATGCCCTGTCGTCTTCCCCACCAGCTTGATCTTGTTGCATGGGTTCTTCGGTTTGACGGCTTCCTCCCTGTCTGTTCCACGACGGGGTCACCCAAGGTGTCACTAGGATCCGGGATTGTTACTCGATTTGCCTCTGCTGGTAGCCGTGTCTCCGTTGTTTGACTCATTTCTCGAGGCGTCAAGAGCTCCATCGGGGACTGCCCACGAGGAATATCCCTTGCAGGTATCATTTTCTCCACGGCCGTTGTCAACGCCATCTGTTCCGATCGCTCTTTGTAGTCCTGCCTCAAGCGCTCAATTTCTTGACCCTGCTTTTTGTTGCAGTCTTCAAACAATTTTCTCCACAGGTCTCGATCTTCCTCCATCTGGAGCATACTTTTGGTCATCTCGTCCAGCTCCTTCTTCGTACTTTTCAGTTCATCGTTCATCTCATCCAGATCTTGCATGGTTTGGTTCGTCTGAACTTTCTATCCTACTTTCGCCCTTTTTGGTGGCACAGCTGCTCTCAGTGGTGAACCAGACGAGGCCGCCTCGTTGTTCATCTCCTGATGCATTCTCGTCAGCCCAGGTTTGGGCTTGGAGGGTATAGGCATCTCACCTGGTTGGTAAGTCCTAGAACTTCCTAATCCAGGCTCATTCGCCAAGTCACTCCCTGAGAGAGCCCCGTTTCTCCACCTCATCACTCTCATGTTCGGGCGGTCTAGTACTCCCCTTTCTCCATATGCTGCCATCAACAGGACTTCCGTGGGGCGGTCCCCACGGTTGTCATGCCCCAAGATGTTGATCAGGGCGAAGTCTCAATCGATCAGCCGACGATAGATCGCATCTATCATCGGTCCCACATATGCCTCTGCCAGGTCCATCAATTCATCCAAGTTGAAATTGTCCATACTGTTCTTCAGATTTGATTTGATTCGATTCGATTCCAAGGTTTTGACTCAAGTGAGTAATTAAATGATCAATCAGGGTCTAGAAAAGAAGTCACAAATATCACACTTGTCAGTCCCACCTCAACATATATCGTTAAAATTTGCTTAAAAACAGTCCAGATAAAAAAATATTTATCCTAAAATTTATTAAAATCAATCGGTCTCTAAAATTTTGGAATTCGACCTAAGATTGGACATTCCAAACTTTGGATCTATTCCTAAGACCGTCATTCAGTTGTTCATGGTCACTAACCCCTACTTACCCATGATCTTAATCACCTAACACATAACATAACATAACATATATTACATACAACTCAGTCTTTGGCCTAAAACCCTCTCGCACGTCACTCAGCCTATACTTAAGTAATATTTCTTATGTAGATATACTTGTATGTTCGTATCAGAGAATATCACGTGTACAAGCGCGTACAATTCCCGAGGATGCAGTCTTCCTCTGTTTGGATCGTACACTGGAAGCGAGAGCTCCTTCACGTCCATTTCCACGAGGAAGTCCCTCAGCCTCGTCAAGGACAAGACTAGGTTCTCTGGGTCCACGTGCTGCTTCTCCGTCGCTCTCGTTATCAAGAAGCATAGGTATTTTCCCGGTATCTGCGACGCCGCCGGAGGTAAGGCCGCTACGCCCCCTATCCCTGGTCTTTGCTTCCAAAGGAATTCCACGTTTTTGTATTCTCTCCTAAAGTCTGCCGCTAACGCTGTCCTAAAACTCATGTCTGCTGTGATTGCTATCGCACATGTTGTATTTGTGAGTATGAAATCGCTATCTCTTAATATTATGCTGTTAGAATATTCATTTGGTAAGTTAAAATATGACTCAACTACCCTGCCTATGTCAGGTTTCTTAGGTTCTTCGCCTGTTTCTGCTTCTAAGTCTCCTGTTGCTCTTGCTACTCTTATTTTTTTATTATCAAGTTTTCAGTGTGGGTAAGTCCTACCCCCACTCCCCGGACAAAATTATCCATCGACGTCCCCGTCGATCGCATACCGGGTATCAAGTCAAGGTTAGAAGCTGGAATGAGTAGTTGTCCTTCCTGGGCAGCCCAGGAAGGATCATCTCGTTCGGTCTTGATGTATTTCATGCTTTCACGATCTACGTCTTGAATCGTGACGATGGTCTCCTCAGGATCCGAGGTCGTTTTATTCAGCCACTCCAAGACACGCAGGTTCGTCAAGTCTTGTTCATATGACTGCTGTTGCTCGTCGTCGAATTCTACCTCGGGTTTCGACCAGTCGTCAACCCACTCATCGTCGTGATCATCGACTATGTCAAAATCTTGTGACACAGTTATTTCCTCTAGACCCACTACTTCCTCCACTATCTTCTTCAGATCTATCCTATCCACTACAAAGTCGTCACCGTAAGGATTGTATTTCTTTCTTGGTCTCGTCCCGTCCTTCTGACGAGTCTGTATCGTGAACGGAAGATCCGGTTCCAAGTTCTTGGGAACTTCTGTCTGTTCGGGATCCTGTCAATCTTCCTCTGCGTAGGGTAAGGTTTCATCGTCCGCTTCGATCTCCTCGTTTGGATCCAGGTCCAGCGGTGTATCCGTACCTTCCTCTACGACTTCGTTTCCATCGTTCTTCTCCCTGGTGCCCTTTTCATTGACCTCACAAGCAGGATCCATCATTAGATAATCCCCTTCTTCCATGTCTGCAGGTATACACCAGTCTTTTGTCGATAGATTGTGTGGCTTGATGTTCTCGTAGTGGGCGGCTCGGCCAGTACTCAGTCTATAAAAGCGTCCCTCCTGGTGCACCTCTGTAATCATGAAGGGTCCCCTCCATTTTTTTAGAAGTTTTTTCGTCCCTTTCGGTGGTATAACGTTCTGAAATACCCATACGTAGTCTCCCACCGAGTAAGCCTTTGCACCAGCTGCTTTCTTGTCGAATCTTTTCCTCTGCCTTGCCTGTGCTTGCTGAGTATTTCGTCTACACAAATCGTTCAACTCCTGTTGGCGTCTGATCACATTCCTCACGTAGACCTGTGGGGACGTTTTCTTTCCCTCATACTCTGGGTAGAAGAAGCTTAAGGGTAAAGACTTTTCGTGTCCAGTTAGCATCATGTGTGGACTGACTCCGGTGGTGGAGTGTTGCGTGCTGTTATATGCTCCCATCACCTGTGGAAGGTATCTGTCCCAATCGGTCATGTACCTGGAACAATATACTCTCAGCATCGACACTAACGTCCTATTCTGTCTTTCCACTAAGCCATTCGTCTGAGGGTGGTATGTCGTGGAGTAAGCCTGAGCGACCTGTGAGCGTCTCGTAAGCTCTTTCGTAAGCTCTCCTACGAAAGCTGTTCCATTATCCGATTGAAACGTCATCGGACAACCATGTCTTGCTATCCACGTATTGATCAGGTGGTCGCATGTCTCTTCCGCCGAGGCAGTTATGCAGGGCACGGCCTCTGCATACTTCGTAAAATGATCTATCATGACCAGCACCTGATTATAACCATTGTCTGTCATGCATATCTTTTGGTGATCTATCTGCACCACCTCGTTGAATTCAGGCGACTCGATCGATTGTAAAGGAAATCGCAACTTCCTTGGATCCTTGACCTGTTGGCATGACAGACATGCTGTTACCCACTTCTCGCATGCCTTTTTCATCCCAGGCCACTCAAAGCGCTTCAGGATCCTCTGATATACTTTGTCGATTCCCTGATGGCCCATCTGATCATGTGACCTGAATAATAGCTCTGTCTGATAGAGTTGCGGTAACACTATCGCGTTATACTTGTATAGGACTCTGTCTTCCTCCCTTCTTTTGCAAGCCACAATCCCGTCCTTGTTCAAATATAACCTCCCTTCCTTCTGCATGAAGTATTGTCTCAGGATGCGATAACTATCTTCCTCGAGGTCCCCTTTATCCGGAGAACCATTCTCGATCCACCTTTTCAGGTTGCTTGTCATGCGATCATTTCTCTGCGCCCTTAGAAGATCCGAGAGTCTGTATCTCGCCTTCAAGTACGTCTTCATGACCCTCATCCGACTATTCAGCTCGTTGGGCTGGTGTGTGTCTTCTTCCATCAAAACGCACCAAATCTTCGCCAACGGCTGTGTTTCTTGTTTAAACGGCTGAAGATCAGTCCTGACTACCTCTTTCTGCGGCAACAGACTTATCGAACGCTTCGATACCGCTATTGTTTCCAAGTCATCCGCTGCGTTGTCAAAGACTCTTTCGCCTGGTATAAGGTAGCGATCGCTGTCAGGATCCTGGTACACCTATCTGTCCAGGTCCCTTGCCCGAGATTCCACTAGTAGTGTGTGTATCGCTAGTTCTGACAGTTCTGATCCCGAGTTCGAGTTCCTGTCTGAATAGGTGTCCATTCCTGAGTTTCGGGAATCGTCATCCGTCGAAGAGGTTGTGCTGGAGACTGCACGCTCCTCCAGATCATGTTTGTGCCTTCTTCGCATCCATCTGAACTCCCCGGACAAAACCTTGTTCTCTAGGTCCTGTTTCTCATCAGGAATTTTCTCGTCTATCTCAGACTCCCCGGACAAATTTTCTTGTCCCGGGCGTTGATCTTGTGATCGCTGGTTCTTCTCATCATTCGTCTCCCCGGACAAATAGTCTTGCAGCAGTTTTTGTTTTACCCTTTCACCTTCCTTATCCTGGTCCACAAAGGTGACGGCTTTCTTTCGCTTGCTGCTCCCCTGTTCTTTCTGTCCGTAAGAAGTGCTGGTTAAAATCTCGTGGGGTATTGAGGACACTAGTTGCTGAACTATTGTCCTACAATCCCTCTCGTTCTCTTCGTGCTGTCGTCTGGACGGCATGATCTTCACCTTCTCACTGACTGTTAGCAATGCCACCGCTGCTGTCCACTCGGGGTCATCTCTGGTCACTTCTCTTTCTAACAATCCACCCAGCATCCACATCACTTGCGGTGTGACTTGCACCGTTCTATCCAATAATGAGAGGCTGTTTATGTTCATGCGAGAGAGTTCTTGCTGGACCAGATTCGAGCGCAGCAACAGATCCAAGGGGACCGGTTCTTCCTTGGATAGGATCTTTATCTCGGCTGCTTTCTCTACAGGTAACTCAGGATGTCCTGGAATTGGATGCCCAGACTTATCCAACCATCTCGTTAAGGGAAGCGCTTCATATGTTTCTTTGTCCAGAAACGAGAATCCCTCCTTATTTCCGCCTGATTGGCCTGCTTCTGCTCCAATATTTCATAGAACTCAGTTTTCTTGCTGAGGCTGTCAGCATTCTGGTGTTTATCACGCATCCTATGTTCGATTATCATATGGTAGCCATCCAATCTTACTATCCATCTACCAATATAACTCTGATCCATCGAGTAGGTTTTCAACCAGGATAACGCTCTGTTGTCCACGCGTAACTTGAAGGGAGCGCTCCCCAAGTATGCACGGTACTTTTCCACGAAGGTGACTACTGCAAACATTTCTGCTTTTGGTGCGCCAGACTTCATCTCCGTGTCACTCAAGACCTTGCTGCCGTATGCAATGGGACGGAGAACCGTTCTTCCGTTCCACCCTTGCTCTTGATGCAATATTCCTGAGATGGCTACTACCGATGCGTCTGTGTCAAGAACATACATGCCCTTTTATGTAGGCATGCCTAGCACTGGCGCTTCGCACAGTTCCCGCTTTATGTTCTCGAAAGCAACCTGTGCCTCATCGTTCCATTCGAATTTTTTCCCCTTGTTGCGCATCAGCTTCTGCATCGGGTACACCTTGTCCGCATATCCTTTTATGAATTCCCGGTAGTAATTGGCAAACCCTAGTGTGTCCGTTCTGGGAGCTTTCCATGTCAACACTGCTTCCACTGCTTCCGGGTCCGGCCTCACACCATGCCTATCCACCATTCTTCCCAGGTACTTTATCGAATCCCTAAGGATTTCACATTTCGATGGTTTGCACTTCAATCCTGCTCTTTTCATGCATCCAAAGACATCATCGAGCCTATCAATGTGGTCTTCCAGGGTCGGTGTCGCTATGACTACAACATCCACGTAACACATCAAGAGATTCCCGTACTTCTTGGTCACTCTCGTCAAAGCCTGAGCCATCAGTCTTTGAAAAAATGGCCGTTGCATTGCACAAGCCGAAGGGCATCCTCTTCCAATGGTACAATCCCAATTCGCACGCGAATCCGGTTTTCTCTCTGTCCTTCTTCCGCAGAGGAACCTGCCAGAAGGCAGAACCTAAGTCCAATGTGGTGAAGAACTTGGCATCACCAAGCTTAGATAGGCTCTCGTCTATTCGCGGTATCCGGTACGCATCTTTTATCGTTACCGCGTTCAAGTAACGAAAGTCGCAACAAAATCTAAGCTGCGCCCTTTCTTTTTCGCCATTACTACCCCGCAAGCCCATGGCGATTTCGAGGGTTCTTTCATGTCGTATTCAAGCAAAATTTCTATTTCCGCTCGGCACACTTCCGATTTGTGTGGCGTCATTCGCCTTGCGCCTTCCCTATGGGGAACGGCGCCCTCTTCTAGTTCGATTTCGTGTTCGACGAAATTACAGCAACCGATGTCCGCCTTGTGTTTTGAAAATATTTCTGCGTTCCGATTTAGGAGGTCCCGCAATTTTTCGAAATCTCCCTCACCTATTTTCCCTTTTAAATGTTCTATCTCTGGCAAAACCGGTTTGTCAGATTCTAGTTCATATGACGAGGGGCGTTAGGAAAATTCGAGCAGCTTGATAAGCCGTCGTCTGTTTCGGATTTCATTGAAAAAAATTTATGAATAGATTTTTATTCATTAACCCTCTTAGAAATTTTATCTTTATTGGCATGATAAGGACAGTCTTTCACACTATGGCTCTTCAAGTTTTGTGTCTCCTCATAGTCGGTCCTCATCGGCAAAGCGTAGCCAAGCTTCTTTCCACGTTGGATTGAAACCGTGGTGTCCAGTGTGTAAAACAACACACTGACACACAGTCCGTTTCGCGTTACCGAGAAGCTCCGGCCTAAAATCACCGAACTCTGACTATTTGGATTCGGTACTAAGCAAACCTGTTTACTATCACTTAACGAATTCAAATTTCTCATTCTAAAAATTGCTACCACAGCTTGTCCTGGTTGTAGTTTTACTTTTCTATCCAAAAAAATTGGTACCTTGTTTTCGTCTGTTATTATCCTATTAATTGTTCTCTTAACATACTTCCGGTCCGGGTTTCTAATCCGTATCAGACCTTTGTTTAAGTCAATCATCACGACAAAATTCCTGACAAAATCTCTGCCCAAGATGAATTGGTCGGCGTCGTCCAAATTCTCTACCACCAGGAAGCTCATCCAAAGATCCCGTCCTCTTATGTGGAGGACCGTTTTTGATGTTCTTCCGGCTACCTAAATAGCTCCTCGATTGGCGGCGGCCAGTCGGAGATTCGTTGGAATTAGATCTTCCCGCGTGAAGCCCATTCTCTCCCAAGTTTTTATCGGCATCAAACTCACTACCGCTCCTGTGTCCAGAAGCCCTGTGACTCCGATTTTTGTTCCGTTGGTGTCGAGCAGATGTGCGGTCACATCTGCTTCATATCCAATGTGTACTGCGTCTTGTTCCATCATGGCGTCATGGCCTATCCTGCGGACTTTGAGTTCCTCTTCACCCAAATAGATCTGCCCTATCTAGTCACTGTCTGTTGTTACGTATGTCCTAGTGTAGATACTGATTCCATCCACGTTCAGCATCACTTGATACGGCCCATAGACCTCCAGGTAGCGTCCATGAAGTTTCTTCTTGCGAGGGCCACCCGTCGTTAGTAGTGCTGGCACAGCTCTCGACTCGGTGCGTGGCTCCACCTGCCTCAGATAATCTGCATATGTGTCCAAATGCATCAAAGTGAACTCGGATGGTTCACTCAGATTTCTGATCACCTGGTGTCCAGTCACTGAGATTATCGACTGTATCTTGCTTCCTTGCGGCACCATGCCGAACCTCTGACCGGAGATCACAATAAGTTTCATGCTCAAACTGCTTGGTGCTTTAGTCTCCTCGAACTCCGTTGCTTCGAAGGTATTCAGTTGCTCCTGAAGTTTCTCATTCTCCAGTTCAAGTTTCACTTTTTGTTCGATCTCTTTCGTCACCAGTTCCTGCTGCACTCTATTTAGAGCATCCCTTGCGGCCGCCCTATAATGAATCTTGAAGTCATCGGCCGCAGTCACTGGTTCTGGTTCACATGTCTCTTCAGTTACCGCTTGCATTTTCTTCGTCGCCAGCTCTTGAGCTTTATCCTTTCTGCGTGCCTCCGCTTCACTCAAAAGGCGAGCTTTGCTGGCTTTCACTCCTGACAAAGCTTCTTCATGTCTTGGTTTCTTGATGTCTGCCACTGCATCCCAGAATTGCGGACAATCTGATTTAAAATGACCTTCCAAGTTGCAAAAGAAACACCTCGGGCCGAATTTTGCAATTACTCCTCTCATGAAATCCTCATGGTCCAATTCTGACGCTTCTTCGTCCTCGAGGCTAAAGCCTATTGCTTTCATGCCTTGTTTGTGAGTTGGGCATGCTGACACATGATGATCCGTTGAACTGCAATTGACACAAGAGCGTCTCTTGTCCATATCATCCCTCGGTTTGTACCAATTGTTCCCTTGGTTTGCTGGTCCTTTGTTAAAATTGCCATAATTGTTCTTGTAGTATCCAGATCTCGAAGGAGGTTTCAACAAAAGATACTCTTTTGACTTGAGCCTCAACTCCTCTGGTGTCGGCGCATTTGTTGATAGTGGTGTGTAATGCGTTGCTAAGCATCGTTCGAAGTTCATCATTCTTCACACCATCGATGAATTTCGAGGCTACGGCCAGGTTCATCCTTCGATTTGACTCATCCGGTTGGCTGCGTCTTCTCAGCATTTCCAAGTCATCGAGAAACTTGTCTATGGTTTCATCTTCTCGTTGCCACCGTTTCTCGAAGCGCATCATCGCTTGGTGCCCCTGCACCCCTGATCCGAAACGATTCAACAAGATTTCGAAGATTTTCTCAGCTGTATCACGCTGATATTGCTTCTTGGCCATGACACAGTTCAGGGCTGTCCCTTGCTGGTGAGCGCACTGCATTCCTGTCTCTCCGACAAGTCCTCTTCCTCGAAATGCAGCTTCATTACCTCTATCCAGGTATCAATACAGCCATCAGATTCATCTTTATAGCATCTTGGTTTCTTAAAGACTCTTCTGGACTTCTCACTGCGTTCATTGGTTCTGGATAACCTTGTAAGGAATGTCTCCAAAGACCTGTTTAGGGGTTCAAATGCTGTGGCCATTGTCGTAGCATCCCTTGAGTGTCCCACTTGAGTGTCCTCACACCTTGTCAAAGGCTCCGTGTGCGGTGCATCCCTGCAATCCGAATCGCCATGAGTGTTTCCCGCTTGGCCCACATGACTCCTCCCCGGGCTTGCATGCCCCCTGTTACCGGAATCACTTCTCCCAGTCGCATGTGTGCCTTGCGTTGGTCGTTCATTGGAGGTATGTCTGTTCTCCGTTGAACTTGCTCTACTGTTCGGGCCCCATGTTCCATTACCCCTTGTGGCATAGCCTGATGAACTGCCCCTGCCTCTAGTGGATCCATACATCTTCCTCTTTTGATGTTCATTGAAGTTCACCCTCGGCTCCCTGCTGGGACCTCCCGAGTTCGGTTCTCCTTCTTTTGGTCCACTCTTGCTGCTTAGTAGCCCGTCCAACCTATCCATGATAGCCTGAGTTCGCCTCTCCATCATCGCGTCTATCTTTGGGTCAAGAGTCCCAAGAGACAGCTCTTGCTGCACTCTTAACTTCTCCATGTCGTCTCTTAAGCGTAACTCTCGCTGTTCCGCTTCTCTTGTCATTCGCGACAAGTTCTTCGCCATATGCTCGTCTGTTCTTTCTTTCAAGCGTTTTTCGCTCCTGCCAACTTCTTGTCTATTGCGGTTTATTTCTTCCTGCAGACTTTCTCTTTCAATGTGAACTGCCCTTTCTAGTTCACTCATTCTTATGGACATCTGTTCATTTTGCTCTCCTAAACTGTCCACTATGTTGTTTAAGGCTTCTTCTAGTGCTGCCCCATTATCCACGAGGGGCGTCACTAGTGGCGGTGTAACCCTGTCGGTCCCAGGTAGCTTCGTGCTGGTCGAGATCCGGGCCTTGACTCTCTGCCTCGATGTCTTTTCATTATCCCCCTCAGGATTCGCCAATGCGTTGCCTAGCCCTCTGTTTCTACTCTCTCCAGTTTGCGGCTCTGAATTTGTCATAATCGCGAAGCCTCTCGACTGGCCCGGTGTGTTTGTCTCTTTGCTTATCGTTGTCACCTCACCAAATTTGTCCATGGTTCCAGTCTCTCTTCCGACTCCTTGTTTCAACCATTCTGCCTGAAACCGTCCCCCCTTTGTCGGTCCGGGCTCGTTTGATCCAATCCACAAAAGGATCGGTCATCGTTCTTCTTTGCTTTTCAGGTATGAATTTCCTAGAGCTATTACCTCGTTTCGGTATCCTTGACTTGTCTAGACTCATTCTCTATTTGTCACTTCTTAATGCCTATACACTTAATTCGATTGCTAGTGATCTTATAGTTTTATTACCAATAAAATGACACAACACAATAAATTTCACAAGATACTATTAAATAGTGACCACGAATCCCTGTATGTTCTCAGAGTACAGTTTGTATAAAATTTATTCACACTAACCGATTATCGGTGGTAAGATTTGAAAACTAGCACAATATGATGTTATCAGTCAATTTAAAAGAAAGTGTACTAACTACCCAATCAAGCACAGTTTATGTAGATTTAAAATCAAAAACAAAAAAATATATAATGACAGAATATGAATGCCTCTATGAAAAGAAAAAAACGTATGTGTAATGTACTTTTAGTCGGTCGCAGTACAATAGTCGAACTTGTCTTTTAAAGAAAAAGCTTTCCCTGCTCGGTGCTGCACCAAACAGACAAAACTTTGAAGGCAGTAATTTTCTCAAGTGGGCGTCTATTGCACCCACCGAGTACTGTGTTACCTGTCTGCCTTCGGACTGCCCGAGCTAGACCTACTAAAATCCTCAGGGCAGTCACTTTTCACAAAAACGTATTATGTTACAATCCACACCAATGAATCACGCTCTTTTTAGTTTAGACTTAGTGTCGCGAATATCCGAGTTCGGACCTGTTTTGTTTTGGTCTGGTTCTTATTGAAAGTCAAGTTACCAGTGCAGTCACTGATTCCTAGCCTGTCTGCTAATAACCTAATACCTCTCACTTTAGTCTTTCTTCCGTCTACCTAAGTCCTTTAATAAAATAATACCCCTCCGGATTGGCACAAATAGGACCTTTCCGGACTAACAAAATCTAGACCCCTCCGGATTGAGACCCCTCTGAGTTAGTTAATATAAGACCCCTCCGGATTTGGACCCCTCCGAATTAGCAACTATAAGACCCCTCCGGATTCGGACCCCTCCTAATTTGAAAAAAAATTTTGACCCTTCCGGATTGGGAGCCCTCCGGTTTTGTAAAAGTAGCTTTTCGGAGATTTCCTTCTTTCAACCTATACCCCTCCGGATACGTTCTCCGATGCAATTTTGCTTTTTCAATTAACTAGGAAGGGTATGTACTACTTTCCTAGACCCTTCCGGACTGAAATTAAGCCTCTTATTTGACAATTCACACTAACGGTGAAGGGTATTATCGTACGCCTAACTTCGGCTCGAATAAGGTTTTTCTGTGCCTTTAGCCTTCCCTTTCCGTCTAGAACGGCCTAAAGTTACTTTATTCAACCGCTATTACATTTTGGTAGGGGTATAAGGGCTTTTCTAAAAGAAATTTATAAAACGTGAAGGGTCTACCCTCCCAAATTGGTGAACTTGCTAAAAACAATCTCAAAACATTTTCACGCTTACTTTTCCGAAAATCCTGGATATGCCCAGTAGTTCTAAAGTTATCGACAAAAACGTCTTTTTTCTAAAGTCAAGAAATTTCTCTCTTATAGGTTCCGCCTGACTTTTTCCGCAAATCTGGTCCTTTCGACCTAAAAATTGTTGATCCGAGCTTAGAAGGCCTATACTCTTCTAGTTCAATGCAAAAGAACCGATCTAAAACGCTTTAGTTGAAAAAATTTGCGAAAAACTATGCTACCTGTACCCCTCCGGATTGATGAATCCACCAAATCAAACACGTTAAGTTTGATTTCTCTGCAACCCGTAAGGCTTTCGGGTAGCGGGTTTTAAAACTTGTAGATTCACTAGTGGAAGTTGTCCGAACAACTATTTTACTGTTCTAACTCAAAAATTTCAAAAATTTATCTGAATTTATAGTGTTTCGTTTTCTCAAAAATCACGAAATTTCGGTTTTCGGTACCAAAATAGTTCCACCCACTTTTGAACTAAACTTAACCGGTTCTATCTATTGTGGTAGTGCAGTTACGATGTAACACACTACTTAAGCGCTTTTTTTTGTTTCAAAAAATATCGATATCTCAAAAATCGTGACTTGTGGGGGGATCAAAATATCGCTATTTTGACCCTAAAAACCGGTCTGCTTTCTGTGTTTTTCACTGAAAAACGGTATAAGAGTTTTAATATAGGCTATACTAGCAATAATATTAGTAATAGTATACCCCTCCGGGTTTGTTTAAAATCCGAATTAAGGTGCTTAACTCGGATATTCGCAGTTCGGTGAAGGGTCACTACAGTGCAGCACTGTCGAGCCCCCCACAGATTACTATCTTACTTTTTGTACCAAAAGGGATACAAAACTTGTTAACGATACCCAACAATCGATTGTTGTTGTCGTTGAGCCCTTCTTGTTGCTCCTTGTACTGCTTGCCGGATCAGTCTTCTCCCAAGACCCTTCCGAATTGAGCGCAAATCAGCTGACCCTTCCGGATTGAGCGCAATTTATCATTAACGTGCTTAAATGCTCAAATAACCCTACAGTTCAAGCCTCACAAACGGGCTAAAAAATTGATCGTAACAATCCTGACTGATATAAATGCCTGTAACAACAATATATCTATCAACAACAAACAGGAGGGTCGGATCACATCTTGTCTGGGGGGATGATTTCTACTGATTTTTTGCTTTTTTTACTGTTTTTGGTTTTTTCGGTTATTTTTTATGTTTTTTGTTTTTCTTGGGTACTATACTACTTTTTGTTTGCTTTTATATATATCTTTAAGTATTTTTGGTCACGGACCATTCAGGAAATGACGGGACCGCGAATCCCCCCACCCTTCCTGGTTCGTGAATTTTCGGTCTTAACTAGGTTAAAATGCTATTCACGGTAATCCGGAAGGCTTCCGCAGTCCGAACTACCCTTCCGCCCCGGCGATTTAGGCCTATTAAGGGCGTTAATGTGAGCATCCGCTCGGCGCGGAGTGCTCGTTAACGGTTCTGCCGGTCATGATGTTAAAAAAGAAAAACACCCAGGAGCGCCATAAAAACATGTATGTAACATTCGCCCGGAAGATACATATCGACGGAAAATAAAACTAAGTCCTAAGACGACTGGTTAACGTCTAAACAGAGCTTTATATGCTTTTCACCGTCTCTACCAAGCCAGTACTTTCGGTGGTCTTTTCTAACATCGGGTCGACAAAAAACGTTACTGCTTTCGGCTTCGGTCAAAACACTCAAATTCACTTAATTACATGCAGAAATAGTGAGCTCATGGCTGGGTCTCAGTATCCCCAGACCATGAGGTCACTCCTAAAAGCAGGGCTACTACTATTTATTGAATTATTATTGTTTTTGCTCAGTAGATAAAAATCATCATCTCCATCGAAGATGGATCAACCCTTTCCCCCAACTCCTTTTTTTTTCAAATTGTAAATTAAGTTTGCTTAGTTAGGAGTTTCATAATCAATATGTACAACAAATAACATCATATTTGTTCAATTGACATTACTTTTACCGGATACCGGGTATCCTGGTTTGTTGCTGAAGTCTTACATTTCCTTATAGTTTATATCAGAAGGAGCAATTTGTATTTCTCATCTTCCATACTTCCCATGACACAAATGTTTGCAAGTTGATTTTCCATGACGTCGATGATTTTGAATATGCACCACGAATAACCGAAAGAACATACTTAAGTCTTGCAATGTTGGTTGATACAAAAACGTCACGCCAATTATTAATCTGTAATATGTTTCTTGAAGGTTGTAGCGAGGGACAACTGAAAATTAGGTGTTCGAATGTTTCGCATTCTAAATTACAATAGAAACATTCGGGGGCATTCTCGAGAAATAAAACCCACCGCTTTTCTCGATCTTTAAAAACAGCGAATGCAAATTTATAGAGAAAGTTTTTTTCCCATACATCAAGCATTGAACTTTTCCAAACTTTGCCTGTAAATTTAATCAATTCTTCTTCTGAACAGAGGTAACGGTTTGCTGCAAAACCCAAGCGGAAAATCGCAGCTCGATGAAAACTACAGTTTTGCAAGCAGAAATAATAAACATCTCGCGATTTTGTCTGGATTGTTATAATTAAACGGCTATTGGTACTGTTTGAAAATATTGCAAAATCACTTGAACTTATTTCAATAGAGATGTTCGTATTTCTCAACAAATTTTTGATTTCTTTCGGTAAAATTGAATCTGTTGGTAATAAAATATTTTGATCTGACATATCAGAAGCAAAGAAATCGAAAATTTTCATACTAAAAATTTAAGTTGTAGGCATGGTAAGCCTATCCCACCATCTAAGATGGGGTGATATAAAACTTCTTTTCTTGTGTCGAGTCTGCTTGTTTTTTTCAATTCTGTATTTAATAATTCTTGGCATTTACTAACAGTATCCAAGTTAACTGTAGTATGACGAGCCAAATGAAAAAAATTAGGGAGAACATAAACTGACAGTGTTAATGATTTGGCCCTCAAAGATTTACTTAGTGAAATTAACCCGCGATGTTTTTGAATTTGAGAACTCAACAATAGTTCAATATTTTCAATTTTTTGGGAAGTGTAAAACAAGACACCAAGTATTTTTGTTTCCTTGACTGTTTTATAGGGTGATAAATCAGGTATGGAAAGCACTTCGCTTTTACTCATGTTAATCATCATTTGAGTTTGTTTGCAAAATGTATCGATTAAGCGAAACAACCTGTCAATACATCGGATTTTGATAAGGCAAGTTATGTCGTCTGCATATGAAGCTAGTTTGGGGCACAATATCCCGAAACCTTCAATTGCTTCTGTAGATTCAATTGCTTGAAGAAGAGGTTCGATAAAAACTATGAATAAAAATGCGGAAAGAGGGCAACTGTCTCACACCGCGATGAATTTTGAAGCTGGCTGATAAAAAACCATTTATCTCAATTACTGCTTTTGAGTCTAAATACAAAGTTTCAATAGCTCTAACTGAAAGCTCATCAAGGTTTAACCCTTTCAAAGTTTTGATGAGAAGTGATCTGTCAACTCTGTCAAATGCTTTAGAAAAGTCTAATTTTACAGCACATGAACCTCGGGTAGCCAATCGTTCTGGAGTAATCGCTTTTTTCAATTTTCGTATTGCTGTGTGCATTTGTCTTCCAGGCAAATACGCGTGCTGATGGTTTTTTTACAACTTTGCAAAAACTTATCAACTTTGCAACTTTAAGTCCTAGCTTCTCATCCTTATCAAAATGAATCCAGTTGTTAATTGAATTCAGATCAGGACATGACAGGAAGCTAAAAGTTTATGTAAAAGGATAAAATTTCAGTCCCTAAACCCTTCCGGATTCTTGAATCCACTGGATCAAGCACGTTAAACTTGACTTCTCCGTAACCCGGAAGGCTGTCTTCTACCCTTAACCGTTGTTCGCACCGGCATTGCAACAACTATTGTAGCGACACAATAGTTGCAACTCGGAACGTTCTCTGTCAACTCCGTGATTCGTTGTCGTTTTTCAATCACAACTTTTGTTCTTCTCGCAATCGCAACTAATGTTGTTCTGCTGCTTTTTCAGCTTTTCTGCCAAAATGGCCCTTTCTGACGTTTCTCAGAAATGTTACGTCATCACTTCGAAAATTTAAAATTTCAAAATATTAGAATATCTTGACCTTCACCGTTCTACTAATCATCCGAATAACGTCGTTAATCCTTCAAAATCACTAACTCGGAAGGTTCACTGCTAAAAAATTCGAAATCTGCAGAGATTGCATTTTGTTCATTCGGGTCGAATGTCACAAGAGGACTACGAAGGAGGACAGCTCTTGCTGGAATGTACAAAATAAGGATGGTGCTGCTGAGCTGAAATCAGAGGTTATAGACCAAGCAGGCAAAACTCAAAACCTCACATTAGAGCTTGTATATTTAGAGGACAAGGCCGAAAATCAACACGCGCGATCAATTCAGGACCCGATAATTATTACTGAATTTATAGTCCATGTTTAAGATCGCTGTAATTCATAAAACTGACATGAAAAAATCGAAAGTGTTCTCAAAACGGATTGTTATTATAATTCAAGAACAAACAACTAAAAATCTTAGAATGATCTTTTATCTCCCAATTCAATTGTGCAGTGGTCGCTTCCTTCCCACACTGACGGATGTGAATGCGAACAGGCGAGTGATTTTTATTGTGTTCCTCAATCCTTGTGGCCGAAAGTCGAACTGTTTGTCCTACATACGAAATTCTTACGTAATAATGCTAAAATTTGATTGGTGGAAAGATTTGATTTTTTGTTCAAAACTTCTTAATGGTTTTTTATGATGTTTTGACGTCTGTAAATCACTCTATATCAATTTTGTTAACCTGACGATGGACATTCGAAAACGTTCGAATTCACTTTGATAATTTTTCTGCTTAACAGTTAATGTGTAATTTTAGACCCCAGAAAAAAATCTTCAGAAGTGTACAGGAAAATGTTTTTAAAGATTATATAATTTATCAAGTAATTACAGTTGCATAATTTTGATTTGTCAGAAAATGTTTGAGCATTCGATAGACAATCGTCGTATAGACGATCGCTCTGTAAATATAGTAGATAATTTCAATCCTGATGATGCACAAATTGTGCGAAAACGTTTGATTTAACAGATTAAAATTCTTTTATATCTGATTATTTTTCTCAAAAAAAAAAGATGAAAACACTTGTTATCGCCTTATTTTCTTTCAGTACAGCCATTTGTGAAAGTTTTCTAGGTGTTATGCTTCAGGATGAAAACTGCTTCTTTGATATGTTTTCTCATAGCTTATTGTATCGTGTTCTTCTTCCGCCGCTATGAACGTTTTGTTGCAACTGACCTTGGATTTAACTCAAAGTTATCCGTGGAGCAGCTAGGCGTAGTATCCAGCTGTGTTAGTATTGGTTATTTACTTGGCAGATTTCTTGGGGGTGTTTTGTCTGACAAAGTTAGCCCGATCATGTTATTTTATGCGTCAGTAATTGCCTTATGTGTACCAGTGTCCCTTACTACCATAATCGCTAACTTCTTGATCCTTGTTCTCTGTTTCTTCGCCATTGGAGTTTCTTCGGGAGTTGTGTTTCCATCTATTTCAAAATTGTTGATTAACACTGTTCCCAGGAAAAGTTTCGGATCATATTATTCACTTTTTTCAGGAGCACATGGAGTTGTTGGTGTTATTATCCCTTTTATTTTTCCTTTGTTTAAATGGGATTCATGGAGAGCCTCACTCCTCATTTTCGTTCTTTCACAAATGATTCTTTTGTGTTTCATTTTTTTAATTGTCAAATGCTTTGACAAATCATTGTTGGAAGACCCCAAACATGAGCTTCTAAGTTGTAAAGAGGAAGGCATTCAAAAAAATTCTGAAAAGAAAGCTACTTTAGGTCCTAAATTGGTAGTAGCTGTTTTGGGATTTGTTGGTTTCGCTAACAGACTTGGGCGTTTTTCTATTGATTGGTTTCCGATTATGAATTCTACCCTCTTCTCATCTCGTATGATAGCAGTTCAACAAGCTAGCTGCATGGTCAGTTGTCTGTTATCTGGAGTCATATCCGACCTAGTTGTGTTACTCCAAGCCAAAGTTTTTCCAGATTATCCAGACTTTGCTAACCCAAGAACAGCTTTTCTTATGGCGTTAGTTTTGCTAAATGGAGCTTCATATTGCCTGTTGGCTTCCACTGTTAGTTACGTGGCTGTCTTCTGGGGTAATTTTGTTTTTGGCCTCGTTACTGATTCTGTGTACAACATCGGTGGTATTTTAGTAGTTGAACTGGTTGAACGGAAAGATTCAGGGTTCACAAATTCCTTTGTCTCAATACCGTGCCAGCTGGGATGTGTTGCGTCGGGATATCCAGTAGCTGCACTGGCACAAAGTGAGTAATAAGTTTCGTGAAGATTCTGGTTAGAACAGTTAATTGATTTTTCAGGTTTCTCAAACAAGCATGTGATCGATCTATACTGGGTGACTTTCAAAATCAATTTGTTGAGGTACGAAAAAAAATCTAACGTTTTTTCGAGACCTCGAAAAGCTTAGTGGTTTTGACAGCTTATGTGGACAGTTTTCTTAGTGGACAGTTTTCTTAATGGTTTTTTATGATGTTTTGACGTCTGTAAATCACTCTATATCAATTTTGTTAACCTGACGATGGACATTCGAAAACGTTCGAATTCACTTTGATAATTTTTCTGCTTAACAGTTAATGTGTAATTTTAGACCCCAGAAAAAAATCTTCAGAAGTGTACAGGAAAATGTTTTTAAAGATTATCTAATTTATCAAGTAATTACAGTTGCATAATTTTGATTTGTCAGAAAATGTTTGAGCATTCGATAGACAATCGTCGTATAGACGATCGCTCTGTAAATATAGTAGATAATTTCAATCCTGATGATGCACAAATTGTGCGAAAACGTTTGATTTAACAGATTAAAATTCTTTTATATCTGATTATTTTTCTCAGAAAAAAAAGATGAAAACACTTGTTATCGCCTTATTTTCTTTCAGTACAGCCATTTGTGAAAGTTTTCTAGGTGTTATGCTTCAGGATGAAAACTGCTTCTTTGATATGTTTTCTCATAGCTTATTGTATCGTGTTCTTCTTCCGCCGCTATGAACGTTTTGTTGCAACTGACCTTGGATTTAACTCAAAGTTATCCGTGGAGCAGCTAGGCGTAGTATCCAGCTGTGTTAGTATTGGTTATTTACTTGGCAGATTTCTTGGGGGTGTTTTGTCTGACAAAGTTAGCCCGATCATGTTATTTTATGCGTCAGTAATTGCCTTATGTGTACCAGTGTCCCTTACCACCATAATCGCTAACTTCTTGATCCTTGTTCTCTGTTTCTTCGCCATTGGAGTTTCTTCGGGAGTTGTGTTTCCATCTATTTCCAAATTGTTGATTAACACTGTTCCCAGGAAAAGTTTCGGATCATATTATTCACTTTTTTCAGGAGCACATGGAGTTGTTGGTGTTATTATCCCTTTTATTTTTCCTTTGTTTAAATGGGATTCATGGAGAGCCTCACTCCTCATTTTCGTTCTTTCACAAATGATTCTTTTGTGTTTCATTTTTTTAATTGTCAAATGCTTTGACAAATCATTGTTGGAAGACCCCAAACATGAGCTTCTAAGTTGTAAAGAGGAAGGCATTCAAAAAAATTCTGAAAAGAAAGCTACTTTAGATCCTAAATTGGTAGTAGCTGTTTTGGGATTTGTTGGTTTCGCTAACAGACTTGGGCGTTTTTCTATTGATTGGTTTCCGATTATGAATTCTACCCTCTTCTCATCTCGTATGATAGCAGTTCAACAAGCTAGCTGCATGGTCAGTTGTCTGTTATCTGGAGTCATATCCGACCTAGTTGTGTTACTCCAAGCCAAAGTTTTTCCAGATTATCCAGACTTTGCTAACCCAAGAACAGCTTTTCTTATGGCGTTAGTTTTGCTAAATGGAGCTTCATATTGCCTGTTGGCTTCCACTGTTAGTTACGTGGCTGTCTTCTGGGGTAATTTTGTTTTTGGCCTCGTTACTGATTCTGTGTACAACATCGGTGGTATTTTAGTAGTTGAACTGGTTGAACGGAAAGATTCAGGGTTCACAAATTCCTTTGTCTCAATACCGTGCCAGCTGGGATGTGTTGCGTCGGGATATCCAGTAGCTGCACTGGCACAAAGTGAGTAATAAGTTTCGTGAAGATTCTGGTTAGAACAGTTAATTGATTTTTCAGGTTTCTCAAACAAGCATGTGATCGATCTATACTGGGTGACTTTCAAAATCAATTTGTTGAGGTACGAAAAAAAATCTAACGTTTTTTCGAGACCTCGAAAAGCTTAGTGGTTTTGACAGCTTATGTGGACAGTTTTCTTAGATCTCAGCGTTTTTTTTAGGCAACGCTCGCTTCAAATTTTGCCAAAAAATGAATAATTCTTTTCAGAGTTATCTATTGTACCGTGTGCTGGTTCTTTTTTAAAAAAAATCAGCTTGTTTCTACTTCATTAAAAACGTTCATTAATCTTGCGTTTATTTACCCTTGCGGTAAGCAAGGATATTGCAATCTGGTACTAGATTTTTCCCCGTAAATAACTTAGTTCCAAGAAGGGTCATTTTTGTAGGAATGGTAAATTTCATGACATGCTCAATTTCTTAAATTCAAATAAAACTACCTCATCTAGGATTTAATACGTGGAGTACGTGTCGGGCATCATTTTTTTAAAAATAAATTTCTTGAAAAACGTTGATTTTTTCGGATTCGTGGTTTTCGGCCTAGTTTTTTTGGTTTCTTTTCCGTTTTTGTTTAAAATATCGTTTATGTTATCTGGTACTAAATTTTATTGGCTCACTTTGTAAAACAGGATTTATTTTGATCCATATTTGTTGTTTTTACTATAATTGCAGTTTTGTAATTTTTCTATTTACCTAGTCTGATTTTGATTTTTAAATTTTTTTCGACGAAATCTATTTGGCTGATGTTGTATCGATGTCGTCGACTTATTTTGTGTATTTTCGATGACCAATAATTCCTGTTCGACAAAATCATGCATAGGTTTTTATTTCAACTTTTGTGAGACGTTTTGGATTTTTTTTGCTTTTGTAAAAATTTCAGTTACCGAATTTAAAAAAAATGGCGTATCAATGGAAAGACTTGCGGGGGGGGGGGGGGGGGCTGGGTTGAATATTTGACCCACATTTTTGGATTTTTTCCTCTTTTCGAAAATTACTCTCCCAAATTTGAGATTTTGGATTCAATGGATAGAACGAATTATTGAAAACTCTCCTGCATACGTCCAAATTTTCTACAATAAGTTATGGACCTCGGAATAGTCAAATACTGAACTGTATATTTTCTTAACCGTTTTTTCTAAATTCTTTTTGACGGTTCTCCAAAACTATCAGCCCAAATCTGAGATTTTGGGTTCAATCTAGAAATGAACGGTATGTGGGAAGCTCTTAAGCATGCGTGGCTACGCTCATTTTTCATGTCAAAGTAAATGACTCCCGAAAAAGTCCTGTTTTTAATTTTTTGTCCGTTCTTGTTTTTTTGCCTCGAAAAGTACCTTCGGAAATCTGAGATTTTAGGTTCAATTGAAAAAACTGGTAGCTTGAAGCTTTCCTGGATAATCGACTACGCTGATTTTCTACCGCACGGAAATTATTGCCCGCGTAAAAATCGATAATTGGTTTTTTGCACCGTTTTATGAAACTATCTGACTTTTCTCCAGAACTACCTTCCGAAATCTGAGATAATGCGTTAAATCGAAACAACAGATTGAGTGAATCTCTCGTTTGCATAAGCTCTTATGCATATTGTTACTCAAATAAGTTTGATTTGCGAAAAGTCAAATTTTTAGTTTATTGAACGTTTTTTGGTAAATTTTTTGATTTTCTCGAAAAGTACACTGCCACTTCTTCGGAAAAGAGTTCGGGTTCGATCGAGAAACTTGAACCCGGTTTTGGAGAATCTTCTCTTTTGAAGCGGTTGCAATTGTATTGCAGAAAAAGTTACAGTTTTTGGAAAGTCAGCTTTTTGAAATTTTGACTGTTTTTTTAGATTTTTTTAAAAATTATCTTAGCAAGTACCCTATTGTGACATCCCTTCATGATGTCATTCATTCTAATTAATCATTTGAACCGAATAGATTACATAATTCACCTTGATGATAAAATAGAGCTGCATCATATATTTATTTAACTATGTAAACATTGATGGTAATTAATACCAATCATTGGAATCTTATATCGAGCTAGAAATCAATTGGAGACAAGTCAACTGACTAAAATATCCTAATCATGCTCTTACTTGCGCCGATCGGCTTGAGAGATATCAGAAGCTAGGAATCGGAACCAGCATCCTTTAAACAAGATAGGTCTTAACCGCTCGAGACATATCTAAAATAATGAATCCAATCTAAATACAATTGATAGCCAGGAGCGCTAAATAAAATTACCAATTGAACAGCTCGCATTACACTAAACGACAATATATCCGTATTATCCATCCGCCAGATACGGAATATTATATGGTGACTTTCGCGGGAGTTTCTACTGCTGGATTCGAAACAGTCATCGGCAATTCCAAACATCATAATTTGAGCAGAAAGTGACAACAACTTTGCTGACGCAGAGCAGCGAAAAACAGCTTGATCAGCACAGCAATGCTCAGATGTTGGCGGCAGAGCAACATTCATTAAACAACAAACAGAGAAAGAAAGGAAAAGAAGACACTCACAATTTTTCAACATCTCTGGGCTGACAACTTCCTCAATCTACAGAAGCAGATATGTGGATTGTGTCCTACAACTTCTCTACTTTTGGCTCCAGTCAGATGGTATGTCAAGTGAGCTTCTGACAAGGCAGAAAAGGAAGTAGATGAAAGGTTTTCAACGCCAAAACAGTAAAACAGATAAACTCAAAACTCCCAATTGCAGTAATTTGATATTGTAACTAATAAGTTCCCCACCCACAAAAAAGTGAAGTAACGGAAATATTAGCAAACCTGATGGCAATAATAACCAAAAACAGAATAGCAAAAGCTGCATAAAGTATAAATAATCCAAAGTTGCGAAAGTCTAGCAAAGTTTCCTCGTGTTCCCCTTGAAGCGACTAAGTGCTGTGCTTTATCATCAACTGTTGCAGCGCAAAACGTAACTAATGCGTGAAACATAAATCGTTCAAATTTAAAACTACGACCTACAAAAGAGCAGTTTTTTTTTTTGCACTTTTGCAGTTTCTGCAAAAGTCAAGCTGGTTTTAATTGCTTCAAAAGTCAAGCAGTTTCGGAAAAAGTCAAGCTGGCTTTGCGTCCGATATACGATGATGTAAGTAAAAAGTTTGAGTTATAGTCGTTTATGACTGATTATGTCCGTTTATACAAAAAATTGTGGATATATTCCGATTTATGACCAAACACGAGTATTTACCGAGAAATACGAATAAAATATTGATTTTAACTTTGTTTTGTGGAGATTAGCGCACATTTTGGCGCCCCACAAGGGACACACATAAATTCAGTAGGGAGTATCCCAGTCACGATTACGAAATCTAGTGTGTCCATCCCAGCCTCTAATACACAACATTTAACTGGCAAATATCGAGTATCCCAGTCACGATTACGAAATCTAGTGTGTCCATTCCAGCCTCTAATACTCAACATTTAACTGGCAAATATCGAGTATCCCAGCCACAATTACGAAATCGAGTGTATCGAACAGGACGACGGTGTATTTCTCTGCCTTGGTGTACACAGTGACCGCAGTAGCAACCAACCGGGAAAGCATTTCAAACGAACACTCGGGGACACTATCCACCAGCTGTTTCGTCTAGTAGCCAAGGGCTGGTTCGAACCGCCAGCAGAATTGGTTTGTTCTGTAGTGAGGTCAACTTTCCCTTAAAAGTTTGACGGACAAGAAGAGGAAGCGGAATAGGCCTTCATACAGGTTCGCCGGTGCACCCAATCTTCACAAAAACTGTAAGACCGAACCTAAACTTTTAATTTTGATAAATTACGGATACGATGTTTTATATTATAAATGTGAGACACAACGCCAGTACTCACCCCTAATTTTTCTCGATACCCGAAAATTTTTGGCCAGTTTGATTAAACTGAAATTAGAAAAATTGCTCTAAATCGGGTACTAGATAACCGAAACTAGATTTTTTGCTCGATAGCCAAAATGTTGGCTATTTTTTTGATGAATTGAAAATTTATAATATCGGAACATAGACTAACGGTTACTAGACTAGTTTTTTGATACCAGTTATGACTCGAATCCACTAACCAAACTAAACAAAATTTTGTTTGAAAATTGAAAATTTTCTGAAAAATTAGTCCAAAACTCCGTTGAACCGTATAGTTAAAGTATGTTTAGTTGTCTGGGTAGTTAATATCAGGCAAGTTAAGTTAATTTTTTTTCATCCTCAGGTTCACTCCGCGTGTGTTGTTGAGAGTTAACCGATTTGCCTGATTCTCCAACCCCATAGGTAAACTTAAGGTTTACAACGACTTGATACCTGTTTGCATTCGTTCGCTTTTCAAAACATTCGTTTCGCAACGACTGACTAAGTGGTCCGGGACGGTAAAATTAAGCAAGTTAAGTTGTTGTCTTTCATCCTCAGGTTTGCTCCGCGTGTGTTGTTGGTGTTCAACCGACTTGCTTAATTCCCAAACCTCTTGGTAATTCGTCGAGCTACTAGCCGATTAGTAGTGACGCACCGTCGTACGACCGTTCAACAAATTTCGTACGCCGTAACATCATCCTAAGTGGTCAGGGAGGTGATATTAAGTAAGTTAAGTTGGTTTTTTTCATCCTCAGGTTTACTCCGTGTGTGTTGTTTGATATCAACCGACTTACTTAATCCCCAGCCCCATTGGTAACTTTACTCACCGAAAACCGTTCCGAATCGCCCCGCAAACGCCCGATAACCGTTAAGTATAGTTTGAGTTAAGTATAGACCCTAGAGCCATGGATGAGAACTTTCAGAAGAGGGTTCAAAGGTTATTTGCGAAGCGAACCAAGCTTGAAAATGAACTGTACAAGTGCCATGAAATTATAATTGAGAACATTGAAAGTCAGAGTCGCTCATCAAAGATTGACACTCAGATTCAGAATTGCAAGAGCCTGATAGAGACTGCAGTTGAAATAAATGAGGAATTGATTAAGTTAGCTTCTAAAAGTGTTGATCCTGATAAATTGATACCAGCGCAGGATATGTGGCTTCATACGGTTACATCAAGAAACGATACAGTTTTACAGAAGGCTGCATCATATAAAGCTTGCTTAAACGTTGAACCTGAGGAAACAGAGCTTGACAATGTTGCAGAATCGTTAAGTACGATCGTAACAACACAACCACAAGATTCACATGAAGCAGATGCGCGCTCTAAGGTGTCGCGGTACAGTAGTCGACATCATAAATCAGGTTCGCATAAATCCAGTCGCTATACCGTCGCGCAGTCAAAAACATCAACTGAGAAGAGGCGAGATTTGTTGGTTTTGAAGAAGCAGCAAGAGGAACTTGAGAGACAAGCAAAGGTGTCATTGAAGTTGAAAGCGCAGCAAAATAAAACAAAAGAACAGCAAGGAAGTTTAGAGTTGGAAGAACTAGCTGAGGTACACCGCAAGAAACTGACTGAAATTGAGTTAAAGGAATTCGAGTTGGAAGAAGAGCTTTCTGCAGCAAGTGAGAAGATAGGAAATGCTAGCGTAACACATGTTGACCCACAACGTACTGAACAATGGGTAGAAAACGTTGTCACTGAGCAAGAGCAGGCCGAAGTTGTTGCAAGCTCAGAGCAAAGTCATCCAGTAGTCGAGAGTTCCACTTTGATTGCTACTGATGTTTTGCAAGTGGTTGGTGCCGTCGTCAGCGGGGGTGCCGTCGTCAACGCTGGTCAAACCACATACAGTGAACCGGGAGGCCACAATAGGAATCGAATTCAGGCTCAGAGATCAAGTTTGGTCCAATCGCGTCTGTCATTGCACTCAATCGAGAACCCATCTAGTTTACCACAGTTCGTTGCCTCCAGCTCAAACTTTGTTACTCCACACTTAGCTTCAACACCTCATGCTGAAGTTTCGCAAAATCACAATCTGATACCACAAGCAAGTGGTAGCATTCCCGCTTCAATGCCCTTTGGTAATCCCACCATTAATGTGGCACCGCCTTCTGTGTCGACCGTTACTAATCCAGTTTCGCTTCCGGCGAGTCAACCTGTTGTTCCTCCATTAACCGTTCCGATTCCCATTTCGCTTCCGATTATTCAACCATTTGTCCCGTCAACCGTTCCTATTCCCTCTTTGCTTCCGGTCAGTCAGCCACATTCCGGCCCTGTTTCAACTGGGTATCAGGCGCCTGCAGCGCCATCCCATCAACCTATAAATGTTCCAAACAACCCAACAAGTTTCTCAAGTGAACACTATAACCCGTATAGCAGTTTGTGGAGACCTGCCGCGACTGCGCAAACGATGCCAGTTCCTCAATACTGCGCACCGCCCTCAAACGTTTTCTCAGTGACAACTCCTGTTGTTCCACCAAACACCGTAGTTCCTTATACAAGTTCTGGGACTGTGTATTACACCCAGCCGCAAACTCATCCAGTTGTTGAAACAGCGCATCAAGGTTATCCACCTACATATCCTGCGCCCACTACGGGCCCGTCTTACGTGCCTAATAGCGAACAACCCATCTCGGCGAGAGAGTTAGCAGATATCATTCTGCATAGCCGCAAAGACCGTCTACCGGAGTTGAACTTGGAAGTGTTTGATGGAGAACCACTTAACTGGTATGAATGGTTCGGGCAGTTCCAAGCAACAGTTGATTCGGCTATGCTAACTGATGATGAAAAACTCAAATATCTGAAAACGCACGTTAAAGACAAAGCCAAGAGTGCAATTGCGGAATACGGCTACAGTGGAGTGTTGTATAAGGATGCTCTAGCAACTCTCCAGAGAAAGTTTGGGCAGCCTCATGTTGTAGTTGGTGCACATTTGGATAAGTTGAAGAATTTTCCCGCATTGAAGATGCACAACTCTGACCATGTTATAAGTTTTTCTGCGGTGATTTCTGGGCTCGTAGCTGTTTTTAAGTCTTTGTCGTTCAATGACGACTTGAAAAGTGTGAACCTATTAAATCAAGCCGTCAGTAAGCTTCCTCCAAATCTAAAAGAGGCATGGTCCATGCATACTTTTAGACAACATTGGCAGCGATTAACATTGCTAGACTTCAACGATTGGCTTAAGAATAAGGCAGAAGGCCATGAGCGATTGAAATCTTTAGTCAAAGTCGAGCAGCCAGTTTAACAAAAAGTAGTTACAAAAGTGCTTGCAGGTAACACTAAGGTAAGTTCTAAGGATGAGAAAAGTAGAGAAAAGACAAGGTTTCCTCCATGCTCGCTATGCAAAGGGCAGCATGCACCCTGGAACTGTTCCGTGTTCAAAGAGAAAAACGCAACACAAAGGGCTAAATATGTAGCAGAACAAAAGCTCTGTTTTTCTTGTTTACAAGGCAACCATACCTTCCGAAAGTGCCAAAAGGCAAGAAAATGCCCAAAACAGGACTCTGAGAGCACTCACAATGTGCTTCTTCATGGAGCCGAGAAAGTTTTCCCGCCCAAAGAGGCCGACCGATCACCATCGACTCAAACTAATACAAACACTACTTCTGCAAACAACGCAGCTTGTGTTAAACCTTGTGAGGGAACTGCAAAAGGTATTCTTCCCGTTGCGTTGGTAGATGTGTCCTCTGGTTCGGAAAATTCGAATGCACTAGCACTTTGTGACACCGGTTCCACTCATTCTTGGGTTTCCGCGGCACTCGTTGAACGTCTGAAATTAGTTGGCACGCCCGTAAATGTTACGACCGATGGTTTTAACTCAGCCAAGGTATCTAAAACTCAACGAGTTCACTTGAAAGTTTCCGCAAAGCCCAATGAAAGTGAATTTTCGTTTTCGTTTGTCGCTTTCGTTAAGCACAACATGTATATAGGACCCGATGTTATAAACGTTTCCGAATTGCAGGTCAAATACCCGCAACTAGCCCCGTTAAAGACGACTGCGTATAATTACAAAGAGATTGAGATAGTTATAGGACAGGACTTCTATCATGCGATAAGACCCCTGGAACATGTCTTCGGAGATGAACTTGACTCACCGTGCGCCGTCCGACTTCCGATAGGTTGGGTCATTAGTGGTCCGTCTCCTGATCGTTCGTCCTTAAATTCTTCTTCCTTTAACTGCGTCACGGACGATACTTCTCTGACCGACCAAATCAAAACTTGGTATGAGTTAGAGTCGTATGGTGCGTTCAAGCAAGTAGATGCCCGTTCCGCCGCAGACAAGCGTGCTTTGTCGATCCTAAAAACTGAAACCGTTCACGATGGTGAGCGTTATACTGTACCGATGCTGTGGAGTGATAATGATGTTAGCTTGCCTAACAATTATTATTCTTCATTAGCCCAATTAAAGTCGTTAGAGAAAAGATTAGATAAAGATCCGTTACTTCGCGAGAAGTATACCGAAACAATCAGAGAAGATATAAGTAAAGGATATGTCATAACCGTCAACCCGCACGATCCCAGCTCACGAGCCGAACGTGAGTGGTATCTTCCACACCATCCGGTTTTGAACCCGAACAAACCCGGCAAGGTGCGCCGTGTGCTCAATGGAGCATCCAAATTTCATGGCACTTCCTTAAATAGATCTCTCTTGGTTGGCCCGGATCTCCTTCAAAATCTTATTTTTGTACTGTTGAGGTTCCGTCAACACAAGTACGCCGTCTCAGCGGACATAGAAGGTATGTTCTTACAAGTTGGAGTACTTGCGCGAGATCAACCGTCTCTCCGTTTTTTGTGGCGGGAGGACCCCACTTCAAGTGTGGTGGTTCACCAATACACCCGTCATATTTTTGGCGCTCGTGATTCGCCAACTTGTGCGAATTTCGCGCTACAAAAAACTGCTTCTGATAATCAAGCTGAATACCCCGAAGCCGCTTCAGCCGTTGTCCAGAAGTTTTACATGGACGACTATCTTGACTCGTTCGAAAATACCGCTGACGCTCTTAGCCTAAGTAAAGACTTAGTCGCAATGCTCAAATTAGGTGGGTTTAACCTGACAAAGTTTGTTAGCAATGTACCCGAAGTTACAACCGCTCTTAATCCGGACAACCGTGAGTCCAACCCGTCAGTTAAGGATATTTGTAAGAGTCCAGACCAATCGTCGCATGTTCTTGGTCTCAGGTGGGATCATGTAAAAGATACCCTAGTAGTAAGTAGAGGTGTTGATCGACCACTAGATAAAGCAATTACTCAACGCACCGTGTTGAGTTTTGTTTCCTCAGTTTTTGATCCAATAGGACTGGTAGCTCCATTTACTGTGAAAGCGCGCCTTTTACTAAAAGACATATGGAGAATCAGTGGTCAAAAGTGGGATGATGATCTCCCAGAGGAAATTAAACAACAATTTCTAGATTGGCACTCAGGACTTCCACTATTAGGTACTCTGACGATACCTCGTAGCTACTTTACCGAACCGTTCGACCGCTGTGAACTTCACACGTTCGGTGATAGTTCGTAGGACGTTTTTTGCGCCGTATCGTTTCTCCGAGCCCGACTTGCTAAATCGCAAAAGACCGAGTTAGCTTTTGTATTTGGGAAAGCCCGTGTAGCGCCTATGAAGATGCTCTCCATTCCCAAGTTAGAGCTTCAGGCTGCTCTGCTTGCGACTCGACTCAAAGAAGAGATTTTGAAAGCGCTTACTTTCAAAGTAAACAATGTATTCATGTGGACTGATTCTACCACCGTTCTCCAGTGGCTTAACTCGTGCAACAAACTTGCTGTGTTTGTTGGAAACCGCACTGGTGAAATCTTGGAGTCCACCACCATTGATCAATGGAATCATGTACTCAGTGGTGATAACCCAGCTGATACCGGCACACGAGGGATTTCTTCGGAAGCCCTCAAGGATACCAGCTGGGTTAGAGGCCCTAGTATATTGAGGACATGTGATTGGCCATTCAAGCCGAACACTGATGTCATCAAAAAGATCCAATTAAAAGGCCCACTCTGTGACATTGATACATGCCTTGAGACTGCATCTACGTTTGTTGTTGATGCTTCATCTGAGAAAGCGCCGTCGATCCGTCTGTTTAAAAATTGGGATAAATTCAGCTCAATTGTAAAGTACAAACGTGTTTTAGCGTTTATGCTTCGTGTGTTACCATCGCATAAACACTTCCGTACAAAAACGCTTGAAATAACCGACCCGTCCGAGTTAGATATTGCCGAGCAGAAGCTCATTTATCTCGCTCAGTCCGAATCATTTCCTGCCGAAGTGAAAATACTTCAGTCCGATAAACTGATAACAAAGAAAAGTCGGAATGCTAAATATTCTCCGTTCATCGGCCCAGCTGGCATCCTGCGTTCAACTGGACGTATCAGCCGTCTTGTTGATACCGACTTTGATAGCAAACATCCAATAATACTGGATGGTCGACACCGAGTTGCTCATATGTTGATTAGGCATATGCACTTTCAACATGCACATCAGGGGTTGGATTACATGCGTGCTGTAGTTCAGTTGAAATACATTGTTCTGAAGTTGCGCTGGTTACTTGGGAACATCGAAAATACTTGCATAACATGCCGTAAGCGCAAAGCAAAAACAGTTGTGTCCATTATGTCTGACCTACCGATTGAAAGACTGGGTTACAAGCAGCCTCCCTTCTCCAACACAGGTGTTGATTACTTTGGCCCGTTTCAAGTGCTAATACGCCGAAGTACAGAAAAGAGATGGGGTTTCCTATTTACCTGCCTCACGACTCGAGCAGTTCACATCGAGTTGGTTCCATCTCTCGATACTAGTTCCTGCGTAATGGGCGTAGAGCGATTTATTGCAAGGCGAGGTACCCCCAAAACCATTCTTTCTGACAATGGCACGAATTTTGTTGGTGCTCAAAAGGAGCTCCTATCCTGTGTCCAAAATTGGAACAAAGTCGCCCCGGCCGTTTTCGTCCACAAAGGCATTAAGTGGAAGTTTAACCCGCCCAGTGCCCCTCATCACGGTGGCGCCTGGGAGCGGCTAGTGAGAAGTGTTAAGCGAGTGTTGTACGACATATTAGGCAACAGGAGATTAACTGAGGAAGTTCTAGGAACAACGCTCTGCCTAGTTGAACAATTACTTAACGCAAGACCGATCACTCCGGTCAGTTCCGATCCGCACGACGTAGAGGCACTCACCCCGAATCACTTCATTCTCGGTCACAGCGTAGCTAGCTTCCCGTCGTTAAGTTTCGAAGATAACTTTGATTATAAAAAGCGTTACGTCAGAGCACAATCGTACGCTAACGCAGTTTGGTCACGCTGGCTGCGTGAATATGTACCATCTCTCAACAAGAGAGCAAAGTGGCATAATGATTCGGATGTCACACTGAAAACCGGCGACTTGGTTTGGGTAGTCGAACCCGACAGCCAACGTGGGCATTACCCACTCGCCCGTATTGCTAAACTACACTACGGCAAAAACGGATGCGCCCGATCCGCCGATATCAAAACTGTTACGAGCGAGCTGATACGACCGATCGTAAAACTCGCACCTGTTCTTCCGTCTTTAGGGGCGGAGGATGTTGCAGCGCAAAACGTAACTAATGCGTGAAACATAAATCGTTCAAATTTAAAACTACGAACTACAAAAGAGCAGTTTTTTTTTGCACTTTTGCAGTTTCTGCAAAAGTCAAGCTGGTTTTTAATTGCTTCAAAAGTGAAGCAGTTTCGGAAAAAGTCAAGCTGGCGTTGCGTCCGATATACGATGATGTAAGTAAAAAGTTTGAGTTATAGTCGTTTATGACTGATTATGTCCGTTTATACAAAAAATTGTGGATATATTCCGATTTATGACCAAACACGAGTATTTACCGAGAAATACGAATAAAATATTGATTTTAACTTTGTTTTGTGGAGATTAGCGCACATCAACTGTTTCATAAACTTGATATTCATCCAACTGTAATAAGATGGCACACGCGCAAATTGCGGTCGAACCTTACGGAGGAACGGAAACAGATAAAATTCAGCAGTTTGAGCAATTGTTCCGAGGATACATCGGAGTAGCGGGAATCGACCCTGGCCAACAAGCGAACTTCTTACAACTACATCTACGAGAAGCGGCACTGCTGTTTTACCAGACGCTGCCAGTAGCAATCAGAGCGAACGTGGAGAACAGCCTCACAGCTCTAAGGGATCAATTTTGCAATCCGCAGCTCCAGGAAGTCCACGTACACGTACCGATTCACCCGAGAACTTCTTGGTGAACTTGACGAATAAAGCGCAACGAGCGTATCCAACGCGAGATTTGCCAGCTGTCGACCCAATCGATGTTGCATTAAACGGAGCACCATTAATAGCAGATACGGCGAGATTTCATCGAGAAACTGCACAAAGACAAGAAAGAATAGATGCAGTAAATGATAATCGCAATGAACAAATTAGACGATTGTTCATAAAAGGAATGCCAAACTGGCTGCGATCAAAATTGATGGAGCAACCACAAGGAACTACTGTCCAAGAATTGTGTAATTTGACAAAGAAGCAAATCATTATTCGAGAAGTATGCCGAAAAGAAGATAACCCGGAAGACGGATTTAATGAAGTAAATGACAGAGTCTCAGAAAATTTAATCACTGCTCTCACAAAATTGTCCACAAATCCGGAACAAATTGAGAAGTAGATCAACGAAATGAGATAACAAATAGCTGAGCAGTCAAAGAAACAATCGAATGCGCCTTTTCAACAAAACAAGATCAACACCAACCAAAATGGTCAGTTTAGTGGTAATCAAAATCAAAATAATTTGCCTGGACAGCAACAAAGTGGCAGGAAAGGAAAAAACAGAAATAATTGGCAAAATCAATTTGGATTTAGCAATAATCAGCCTAATTTCCAAAATACGGGACCAATTGCACCTCAGCAATATCCTCCATGGTACCTATACCAACAGTACCAAAATATGCAGCAAAAGCAACCGATAGTGCAAATCCAACCAGCACAGGTACAGCCAAACGCGAACTACCTGCAATAACAACAACACTTCACTGGAAATCAGACAGCGCAAGCTGAAATTCAATTTCCCGGTAGACCTTTTGCACCAAGGGTTCGACCACCAGCAAAACGCTGGGACATCTGTGGAAAGTTTTATCACACAGCAAGTCAATGCTGGTGGAGACAAAAACCACAAGGACAAGATGCAACGCTCATGTTTCCAAATGAGCCAAAAAACTAATAAAGCCACCGAGTCAGCCCCCCAAATCATCTCAATCATCTAAATCATCAAAACAATCAATTCAACCCGATGAGATAATCAACCTTTACGCAATAATTCCAGCGGAAGGAACAGTTTTGACTTACACAAAATTACGATTCTCATCGGGATTACAAAGAAGAGCCCTGGTTGATACAGGAGCCTGCGCAAATGTCATTTCAAAACAGACATTCGACGACTTAAAAGATGAAAAATCTCTATACCACCCTCTTAAAATAAGTGAATACGAATGGCAGGAGGACAACTCGTGCCAATTGAAACAGAAGTAACAATAGAATTTAGATTGGCAGATATGACATTTGTAGAATCTTTTCTCGTTCTACACGCGGCCAACTCAATAATTCTAGGAAATCCGTTCTACAAAAAACACCACATTCATATCTGTGCCAAGTATAATTTACTTCATTTCCCAGACCTGACTCTGCAAATTAACGAGATAAAACCTCCAAACGAACCTAGAATAATTAATCGAGTGAAAAAATTCCCTCCGATTCTAACGAAACGTCAAACAATGGTCGACACCGAGTTGCTCATATGTTGCTCATATGTTGATTAGGCATATGCACTTTCAACATGCACATCAGGGGTTGGATTACATGCGTGCTGTAGTTCAGTTGAAATACATTGTTCTGAAGTTGCGCTGGTTACTTGGGAACATCGAAAATACTTGCATAACATGCCGTAAGCGCAAAGCAAAAACAGTTGTGCCCATTATGTCTGACCTACCGATTGAAAGACTGGGTTACAAGCAGCCTCCCTTCTCCAACACAGGTGTTGATTACTTTGGCCCGTTTCAAGTGCCAATACGCCGAAGTACCGAAAAGAGATGGGGTTTCCTATTTACCTGCCTCACGACTCGAGCAGTTCACATCGAGTTGGTTCCATCTCTCGATACTAGTTCCTGCGTCATGGGCGTAGAGCGATTTATTGCAAGGCGAGGTACCCCCAAAACCATTCTTTCTGACAATGGCACGAATTTTGTTGGTGCTCAAAAGGAGCTCCTATCCTGTGTCCAAAATTGGAACAAAGTCGCCCCGGCCGTTTTCGTCCACAAAGGCATTAAGTGGAAGTTTAACCCGCCCAGTGCCCCTCATCACGGTGGCGCCTGGGAGCGGCTAGTGAGAAGTGTTAAGCGAGTGTTGTACGACATATTAGGCAACAGGAGATTAACTGAGGAAGTTCTAGGAACAACGCTCTGCCTAGTTGAACAATTACTTAACGCAAGACCGATCACTCCGGTCAGTTCAGATCCGCACGACCTAGAGGCACTCACCCCGAATCACTTCATTCTCGGTCACAGCGTAGCTAGCTTCCCGTCGTTAAGTTTCGAATATAACTTTGATTATAAAAAGCGTTACGTCAGAGCACAATCGTACGCTAACGCAGTTTGGTCACGCTGGCTGCGTGAATATGTACCATCTCTCAACAAGAGAGCAAAGTGGCATAATGATTCGGATGTCACACTGAAAACCGGCGACTTGGTTTGGGTAGTCGAACCCGACAGCCCACGTGGGCATTACCCACTCGCCCGTATTGCTAAACTACACTACGGCAAAGACGGATGCGCCCGATCCGCCGATATCAAAACTGTTACGAGCGAGCTGATACGACCGACCGTAAAACTCGCACCTGTTCTTCCGTCTTTAGGGGCGGAGGATGTTGCAGCGCAAAACGTAACTAATGCGTGAAACATAAATCGTTCAAATTTAAAACTACGAACTACAAAAGAGCAGTTTTTTTTTGCACTTTTGCAGTTTCTGCAAAAGTCAAGCTGGTTTTTAATTGCTTCAAAAGTCAAGCAGTTTCGGAAAAAGTCAAGCTGGCGTTGCGTCCGATATACGATGATGTAAGTAAAAAGTTTGAGTTATAGTCGTTTATGACTGATTATGTCCGTTTATACAAAAAATTGTGGATATATTCCGATTTATGACCAAACACGAGTATTTACCGAGAAATACGAATAAAATATTGATTTTAACTTTGTTTTGTGGAGATTAGCGCACATCAACTGTTTCATAAACTTGATATTCATCCAACTGTAATAAGATGGCACACGCGCAAATTGCGGTCGAACCTTACGGAGGAACGGAAACAGATAAAATTCAGCAGTTTGAGCAATTGTTCCGAGGATACATCGGAGTAGCGGGAATCGACCCTGGCCAACAAGCGAACTACTTACAACTACATCTACGAGAAGCGGCACTGCGGTTTTACCAGACGCTGCCAGTAGCAATCAGAGCGAACGTGGAGAACAGCCTCACAGCTCTAAGGGATCAATTTTGCAATCCGCAGCTCCAGGAAGTCCACGTACACGTACCGATTCACCCGAGAACTTCTTGGTGAACTTGACGAATAAAGCGCAACGAGCGTATCCAACGCGAGATTTGCCAGCTGTCGACCCAATCGATGTTGCATTAAACGGAGCACCATTAATATCAGATACGGCGAGATTTCATCGAGAAACTGCACAAAGACAAGAAAGAATAGATGCAGTAAATGATAATCGCAATGAACAAATTAGACGATTGTTCATAAAAGGAATGCCAAACTGGCTGCGATCAAAATTGATGGAGCAACCACAAGCAACTACTGTCCAAGAATTGTGTAATTTGACAAAGAAGCAAATCATTATTCGAGAAGTATGCCGAAAAGAAGATAACCCGGAAGACGGATTTAATGAAGTAAATGACAGAGTCTCAGAAAATTTAATCACTGCTCTCACAAAATTGTCCACAAATCCGGAACAAATTGAGAAGCAGATCAACGAAATGAGATCACAAATAACTGAGCAGTCAAAGAAACAATCGAATGCGCCTTTTCAACAAAACAAGAACAACACCAACCAAAATGGTCAGTTTAGTGGTAATCAAAATCAAAATAATTTGCCTGGACAGCAACAAAGTGGCAGGAAAGGAAAAAACAGAAATAATTGGCAAAACCAATTTGGATTTAGCAATAATCAGCCTAATTTCCAAAATACGGGACCAATTGCACCTCAGTAATATCCTCCATGGTACCTATACCAACAGTACCAAAATATGCAGCAAAAGCAACCGATAGTGCAAATCCAACCAGCACAGGTACAGCCAAACGCGAACTACCTGCAAAAACAACAACACTTCACTGGAAATCAGACAGCGCAAGCTGAAATTCAATTTCCCGGTAGACCTTTTGCACCAAGGGTTCGACCACCAGCAAAACGCTGGGACATCTGTGGAAAGTTTTATCACACAGCAAGTCAATGCTGGTGGAGACAAAAACCACAAGGACAAGATGCAACGCTCATCTTTCCAAATGAGCCAAAAAACTAATAAAGCCACCGAGTCAGCCCCCCAAATCATCTCAATCATCTAAATCATCAAAACAATCAATTCAACCCGATGAGATAATCAACCTTTACGCAATAATTCCAGCGGAAGGAACAGTTTTGACTTACACAAAATTACGATTCTCATCGGGATTACAAAGAAGAGCCCTGGTTGATACAGGAGCCTGCGCAAATGTCATTTCAAAACACATTCGACGACTTAAAAGATGAAAAATCTCTATACCACCCTCTTAAAATAAGTGAATACGAATGGCAGGAGGACAACTCGTGCCAATTGAAACAGAAGTAACAATAGAATTTAGATTGGCAGATATGACATTTGTAGAATCTTTTCTCGTTCTACACGCGGCCAACTCAATAATTCTAGGAAATCCGTTCTACAAAAAACACCACATTCATATCTGTGCCAAGTATAATTTACTTCATTTCCCAGACCTGACTCTGCAAATTAACGAGATAAAACCTCCAAACGAACCTAGAATAATTAATCGAGTGAAAAAAATTCCCTCCGATTCTAACGAAACGTCAAACAATGGTCGACACCGAGTTGCTCATATGTTGCTCATATGTTGATTAGGCATATGCACTTTCAACATGCACATCAGGGGTTGGATTACATGCGTGCTGTAGTTCAGTTGAAATACATTGTTCTGAAGTTGCGCTGGTTACTTGGGAACATCGAAAATACTTGCATAACATGCCGTAAGCGCAAAGCAAAAACGGTTGTGCCCATTATGTCTGACCTACCGATTGAAAGACTGGGTTACAAGCAGCCTCCCTTCTCCAACACAGGTGTTGATTACTTTGGCCCGTTTCAAGTGCCAATACGCCGAAGTACCGAAAAGAGATGGGGTTTCCTATTTACCTGCCTCACGACTCGAGCAGTTCACATCGAGTTGGTTCCATCTCTCGATACTAGTTCCTGCGTCATGGGCGTAGAGCGATTTATTGCAAGGCGAGGTACCCCCAAAACCATTCTTTCTGACAATGGCACGAATTTTGTTGGTGCTCAAAAGGAGCTCCTATCCTGTGTCCAAAATTGGAACAAAGTCGCCCCGGCCGTTTTCGTCCACAAAGGCATTAAGTGGAAGTTTAACCCGCCCATTGCCCCTCATCACGGTGGCGCCTGGGAGCGGCTAGTGAGAAGTGTTAAGCGAGTGTTGTACGACATATTAGGCAACAGGAGATTAACTGAGGAAGTTCTAGGAACAACGCTCTGCCTAGTTGAACAATTACTTAACGCAAGACCGATCACTCCGGTCAGTTCAGATCCGCACGACCTAGAGGCACTCACCCCGAATCACTTCATTCTCGGTCACAGCGTAGCTAGCTTCCCGTCGTTAAGTTTCGAATATAACTTTGATTATAAAAAGCGTTACGTCAGAGCACAATCGTACGCTAACGCAGTTTGGTCACGCTGGCTGCGTGAATATGTACCATCTCTCAACAAGAGAGCAAAGTGGAATAATGATTCGGATGTCACACTGAAAACCGGCGACTTGGTTTGGGTAGTCGAACCCGACAGCCCACGTGGGCATTACCCACTCGCCCGTATTGCTAAACTACACTACGGCAAAGACGGATGCGCCCGATCCGCCGATATCAAAACTGTTACGAGCGAGCTGATACGACCGACCGTAAAACTCGCACCTGTTCTTCCGTCTTTAGGGGCGGAGGATGTTGCAGCGCAAAACGTAACTAATGCGTGAAACATAAATCGTTCAAATTTAAAACTACGAACTACAAAAGAGCAGTTTTTTTTTGCACTTTTGCAGTTTCTGCAAAAGTCAAGCTGGTTTTTAATTGCTTCAAAAGTGAAGCAGTTTCGGAAAAAGTCAAGCTGGCGTTGCGTCCGATATACGATGATGTAAGTAAAAAGTTTGAGTTATAGTCGTTTATGACTGATTATGTCCGTTTATACAAAAAATTGTGGATATATTCCGATTTATGACCAAACACGAGTATTTACCGAGAAATACGAATAAAATATTGATTTTAACTTTGTTTTGTGGAGATTAGCGCACATCAACTGTTTCATAAACTTGATATTCATCCAACTGTAATAAGATGGCACACGCGCAAATTGCGGTCGAACCTTACGGAGGAACGGAAACAGATAAAATTCAGCAGTTTGAGCAATTGTTCCGAGGATACATCGGAGTAGCGGGAATCGACCCTGGCCAACAAGCGAACTTCTTACAACTACATCTACGAGAAGCGGCACTGCTGTTTTACCAGACGCTGCCAGTAGCAATCAGAGCGAACGTGGAGAACAGCCTCACAGCTCTAAGGGATCAATTTTGCAATCCGCAGCTCCAGGAAGTCCACGTACACGTACCGATTCACCCGAGAACTTCTTGGTGAACTTGACGAATAAAGCGCAACGAGCGTATCCAACGCGAGATTTGCCAGCTGTCGACCCAATCGATGTTGCATTAAACGGAGCACCATTAATAGCAGATACGGCGAGATTTCATCGAGAAACTGCACAAAGACAAGAAAGAATAGATGCAGTAAATGATAATCGCAATGAACAAATTAGACGATTGTTCATAAAAGGAATGCCAAACTGGCTGCGATCAAAATTTATGGAGCAACCACAAGCAACTACTGTCCAAGAATTGTGTAATTTGACAAAGAAGCAAATCATTATTCGAGAAGTATGCCGAAAAGAAGATAACCCGGAAGACGGATTTAATGAAGTAAATGACAGAGTCTCAGAAAATTTAATCACTGCTCTCACAAAATTGTCCACAAATCCGGAACAAATTGAGAAGCAGATCAACGAAATGAGATCACAAATAACTGAGCAGTCAAAGAAACAATCGAATGCGCCTTTTCAACAAAACAAGAACAACACCAACCAAAATGGTCAGTTTAGTGGTAATCAAAATCAAAATAATTTGCCTGGACAGCAACAAAGTGGCAGGAAAGGAAAAAACAGAAATAATTGGCAAAACCAATTTGGATTTAGCAATAATCAGCCTAATTTCCAAAATACGGGACCAATTGCACCTCAGTAATATCCTCCATGGTACCTATACCAACAGTACCAAAATATGCAGCAAAAGCAACCGATAGTGCAAATCCAACCAGCACAGGTACAGCCAAACGCGAACTACCTGCAAAAACAACAACACTTCACTGGAAATCAGACAGCGCAAGCTGAAATTCAATTTCCCGGTAGACCTTTTGCACCAAGGGTTCGACCACCAGCAAAACGCTGGGACATCTGTGGAAAGTTTTATCACACAGCAAGTCAATGCTGGTGGAGACAAAAACCACAAGGACAAGATGCAACGCTCATCTTTCCAAATGAGCCAAAAAACTAATAAAGCCACCGAGTCAGCCCCCCCCCCCCCCAAATCATCTAAATCATCAAAACAATCAATTCAACCCGATGAGATAATCAACCTTTACGCAATAATTCCAGCGGAAGGAACAGTTTTGACTTACACAAAATTACGATTCTCATCGGGATTACAAAGAAGAGCCCTGGTTGATACAGGAGCCTGCGCAAATGTCATTTCAAAACAGACATTCGACGACTTAAAAGATGAAAAATCTCTATACCACCCTCTTAAAATAAGTGAATACGAATGGCAGGAGGACAACTCGTGCCAATTGAAACAGAAGTAACAATAGAATTTAGATTGGCAGATATGACATTTGTAGAATCTTTTCTCGTTCTACACGCGGCCAACTCAATAATTCTAGGAAATCCGTTCTACAAAAAACACCACATTCATAACTGTGCCAAGTGTAATTTACTTCATTTCCCAGACCTGACTCTGAAAATTAACGAGATAAAACCTCCAAACGAACCTAGAATAATTAATCGAGTGAAAAAGTTCCCTCCGATTCTAACGAAACGTCAAACAATAGCTCCGCATCAAACAATTCTTGTAGAATGTCATTTAAAGGACGCATGCCAGGACATGGCAAAAACAACCGGAATCGTAATTCCATCGAAAGAATTTGAAGAAAATTGCGAAATTGCATTCACTTCCTCAATTAGTGAAGTTCTGAAAAATAACCTGCTGTACATCACTGCATTTAACATAACTGATCACAACGTGACATTGCCTTTCAAAACTGACATTGAAAAATTTTCAATTCTGACCCTAAAAGAAGCCGAAAATCTTATACCAATTGATGCAGAAATGCTTGCTTTTGCAAAAATGAATAATCCAGACGATATTGAAATGGGCATTAACGAGCTAATTCAGCAAAATTGTAATAAACAGCAGTCTCAACAGCAACGCCAACCCGAGTATGAAAAATTTTGGTTTCCTACACCTGAAACATGTCAAAACCCTGAATTACTTCCACAAATCCAACGTGACATTTACGACCAAATTCTTCATTTTCAAGGTCTCGAAAATTGAACCGAAAATAAACTTTCAAGCTCGATTGACATTTATCAAGAATTTTAAGTGGGAGAATTCGGTGTTGACACAAGAGCAAAGGTCAAAAGTAGAAGATTTGCTTGTTTAATTTTCGGATATCTTCGCCAAACATAGATTTGATGTTGGTTATAATTCCGATCTCAAAATCAAACTGAAACCAGAACACACACGACCTTTGTACACACAAGGCCCACCTACGCCGATACATTTGCGTCAAGAATTGACAGTGAAACTTGCCCTAATGCACTATTATGGACTTATAACAACATTGTCACATTCAAAATATAGCAGCCCATTGTTTGCGCATCGAAAATCATCTGGTAAATTGCGGATGTTGATTGACCTCAGAAGGATAAATCATTCACTAAAGAATGACTATATCAACAGCAACTTTCCGATCTCAAACATGACCGATGCATCAAATCACTTTGCAGGAAAGAGCTTGTTTACCAAACTTGATTGTTCGCAAGCATACCACTCTGTACAAATGGCAGATGACCTTTCAGTCCAACTTTTGGCATTTAATTTCGGTTCACGAACTTATGCATACAAATGTCTAGCTCAAGGTCTAAGCAAATCAGTCACCGGTTTCAGCTCATTCATACGTCACTATCTTGACTCATGCTTAGCAGCCGACTTATGTACACAGTTCATGGATGACATCGGAAGTGCAGTGAATAATTTCGATCAACTAATACCAACCCTCTCAAAATCCCGTGTAAGGAAATCGGGATTAAAATTATCACCGAATAAATGCGAAATAGGAACGCAACGAATGAAATTCCTTGGTAATATAATTACACCAGCAGGAATATCACCTGAACAAGAGAAAATTTCGACGTTCCTTAAGAAAATTAAAATGCAGCAAACTGTAAAACAAGTTAAACGACTAATCGGATTTGTTCAGTTCTTCCGGAATTATATGCCAAGCCTAATTGAAAAACTGATACCATTTTATCGCCTACTCAGACAAATATAGCATTTCAAACAAATGAGGAGCATCAGAAAAGTCTCGAAGTGCTAAAACATGATCTAATCCAGGCAACGGAAATAACGCTCCGCTTACCAAAACTAGGATTACAATTCGTAATACTCTGTGATGCAAGCTATCATGGAACGGATTTCGTGCTAATGGTTGAAGACTATGTGAAAACTGATAATAAAGGCGAAATGAAAACATATACATCAGTGTCACTTGGTTCAAGACTCTTCAACACAGCACAACTGAAGTTCTCCATCTACTATAAAGAGTTTTTAGCACTATACTTCGCTCTCGATCATTTTTCTCATTTCATCTGGGGATCATCAAAGCCTGTGATAATACTGACTGACAATCGAAGCTTAACCCAGATCGCGTCATGGCATTCAACATCATTATCGCACATATACCTGGAAAAGCGAATTATACAGCAGATTTTTGTCTCGAATGCAAACTGACCCATCAGCTTCCTTGTTACTGAAATTAGCGGACAAAATACCAGTGCGAGAAATACAGATTGAAGCCACAGCGAAAGTACCGGATGCATCTCTGAACCTGATCCACTCAATGGATGAGGCATTTCCCGAAAAGAAGAAGATCGATTACAACCTCAGAGCGCAATTGCTAGAACTTGGACTGTATGAAAACGTTATGAGAGAGCTAAGCTCACAGGAAGCTAGCGACACCATCCAACGGCAAAATTTTGTCCGAATAACGAGACCAATCATCGCAGCAGTACAATACCCTGATCCTGCTGATGTTTTCAGTGAAATGAATATGAATCACGAAGTACTCAACTTGAAAAATGAACAAGACAAAGATCATGATATAGTAGAAGCTAAGGATTGGAAACGCAATGAACAAATTCCAAATCTCACGTACGAAAGCAGCTGCAAGAAGAAGTATGCCAAGCAATTCAATCGGCTGATAATTGACGACGAAGTTCTTTATCGAAATTTCTATGATGACACGGGACAGGTAAAACATAAGCAATACTGCTTGCCAAAACATCTTTGGAACGAGGTCGTGTATCGAATACACAACTCGCGAACCGGTGGACATCTGGGAATGACAAGAACCACAGAAGAGTTCAGAAAACGATTCTACCTTACAGGATTCACTAAATTCTTCACTAACACAATCAAAAATTGCTTAACATGTTTGCAACTCAAAAGAGCATCTGCAAAATATCAAATTCCACCATTGCAGCCAATCTCGTCGCTGCAATGTTTTCCAGGAGACATGATGCAAATCGATATTGTTGGACCATTGAAGTCCCCAGTATACAAATTTGTATTAACTGGAATCGATGTCTTCTCCAAGTACTTGTTTGCAGCACCATTGAAGAACGCTAGCGCCGATACAGTTGCAAGGGAACTCACGAAAATGTTTTTCATGCACCTACATACCGAAAAAGATAATCGCAGATCTCGGAACGACATTCACGTCGGAGCTAATGCATGAATTGACAACTCTATTAGAAGTCCAAATCAACCATGCAACGCTGAAACATCCACAATCATTTGGTCTTGTCGAGCGATCTCATGGACCTCTAAAAAGGATCCTGAAGCTGAATACTAATGAACAAGGGTCAGACTGGCACAAATATGTCCCATTGGCAACATTTATTCACAATACGTCATACTCTTCATCAATTGGATGCTGCCCAAGCTCATTTTTTCATGGAAGAGAACCGACAAAACCACTTGATCTTCGCTTTTCGACGAAAGCAATGGAAGCAGTAACAGCAGAATCAGACTTCGTCACGGCAATGCAAGATGCATGCGATGCTAGAAAAGTTCAAAGAAACAAAAAACAACTTGATTTCTTCGTACCACAAGTATCGAGGTTATTACGATCAAAAGGCACTTGCGCAGCCCCTCAAAGTTGAATCATTTTGTCTACTACTAAATCCTCTGTTGACTACTCAATCAGACTTTGGAAACAAATCAATGCAAGTCTGGATACCCCTGTACAGAGTTGAGAAATTGTTAACAAATTCGAACTACATAATTCGGAAAGTTGGAACTAACTACACTCAATGTGTGCATCGAATTCGTCTTAGACCAGTTGATCCACAGCATCAGCCAGATGATGTCGATCCAATAGATCCAACGAAGTTCCAAACGGATCCCTCACTCGGGGAATACCGAAGCGAACCAGGACTTTTCGACGAAAACTTGCCGAAACTCTTAGATGAGATCCAACCTGATAAAAGTGACGAAAGAGATCAACCAGCCGCACCAGGTAGAATCAGACTGTCAGTACCCTTTGGAGCGCCAGCAGTTGGAGCAGCACCCGCACCAGTGCCAATTTCAGCAGCACCGATAGTGGCACCACTACCGGTCCCAGTACCAGTAATACCACCACCACCGGAGTTACCACCATTTGAACTACCAGCTGCGCCACCACTGGATGTCATTAATGAGCAGGTCCATGAAAAATTACCCAACAACGAATCTGATCCCGAGGGATACAACCTCGACGAATTGTTTCGCGAACCACAGCCAGTTGCTCGAAGAAAAGCAGCAGCCGAAGCTAGGGACCGAATTCACGCCCAACTTCGGTTCAGTAATGATGTTCGATATCATCCAATACCCAGCCGCCCAAAACAACCGCGAAGGTATGGACTCCGAACCGTTGACGGACACGAAGTGGCTCCAGTTACATTCAGTCCACGATCAGCGCAGAATGACAATAAAGCAAATATACGAAAGAAAGCGGAGGAGGCTAATGAAGACTTTCCTCCACGAGAAGCGAAAAGGAATATTATTAATGACAGCGTGAAGCGAGCGAAACAACTGACTAAACGAAAAGATGGACCAGGCAGTAGCAAAGATTCGGTAAATGCAATCTATGAGCCAAATATCTTTGTTGGAGAAGGTGATGTTTTACAGTTCCCTGGCTCTATAGCTCACTGCGTCTCCAGTGACTTTCAAATGGCAAAAGGAGTAGCAAAGCAGATCAACAGCGCATACCCATGTATCAGACCAACCCTTAAAAGCATTGAAACACCGATAGTTGGATCATCAGTTTCAGTTTCTCTGCCTTGGGAAAATAAGTCAATCTTCAATTTAGTCACTAAACCACAATTCTTTGACAAGCTAACATACTACGATTTGTCAAGAAGCATCAACTGCATGAAGCAGCAGCTATTGCAGAAAGGAATAATCGCAATAGCCATGCCAAAAACTGGATGTGGACTCGATAAATTGAAAGAAAGTAGAGTTTTCAGCCTAATTTACGACATTTTCGAAAAAACTAACATCAAAATCTTTATTTATGTATGACAAAAAATCCGGATATCAGCTAGTACCGTTCATGCATGCATTCAAAACATTTGCCACTACAGCCCACGTTGAGGTCGATTGAAACACCACAAGTCGGAGCCTCAGTTTCAATGCACATTCCTTCTCAGAACAAATCAATCTTCAACTTAGTGACAAAATCGTAATATTTCAAAAAACCATCTTACTATGACCTCACACGCAGCCTCCGCTGCATGAAGAAGCAGCTAATTGAACAACGAATCAAACAAATCGCACTTCCCAAGATAGGATGTGTACTTGATAAATTACAAGAACATTCAGTTTTTAACATCATCTTCGACATCTTCCGAAAAAGTGACATCAAAGTCTTCATATAGTTTAAACCAATTTACGGCGCTGTCAGCGATCATTAGACCACCAATGAGGAACCTGTACGAAGTGGGTCCACTAGGAGGCAACATCTTCATGAAGATCTCGAAAAATCCACCTGTTGCCCACGTATTAACATTAGGAATAAAAAACTTTTAGTGCCCCCACCAAAGTTGTGAGTGGATTTTGAAAGTTCTGACGACATTCATCACCAGTGCTCAAATGAGGAACCTGTACGAAGTGGGTCCACTAGGAGACAACATCTTCATGAAGATCTCGAAAAATCCACCTGTTGCACACGTATTAACATTAGGAATAAAAAACTTTTAGTGCCCCCACCAAAGTTGTTAATGGATTTTGAAAATTCTGACACCATTCATCGCCAGTGCCCAAATGATGAACTTGTACGAAGTGGGTCCACTAGGAGGCAACATCTTCATGAAGATCTCGAAAAATCCACCTGTTGCCCACGTATTAACATTAGCAATAAAAAACTTCTAGTGCCCCCACCAAAGTTGTGAGTGGATTTTGAAAATTTTGGTGCGATTGATCTCCAGAACCCTAATAAGGAGCCTGCTGGAAGCTGGTCCACTAGGAGAAAACAACTTCGCGAGATCTCGAAAAATCCAACTGTTGCCCATGCTTAAGCATTACGAAAAAAAAAAGTTTTTCGCCCCCCATCAACGAGTCGAAGGAAATTCAAAATTTTTGGGCTCATTGATCTTCAAATCACCAATGACGAACAGGCGCGAAGTTGGTCCACTAGCTGACCAAAATTCGGTAACATACCTCAATTCTCAACATTTCCATGTATTAGTATAGGAAAAACAAAACAAAAATAACTTTCGAGGGATATCTTTGCAGAAATGCGGAAAGAAAACACTCAAATGTGCCGGCAAAGATCCAACGGAACTGTTAGGACAACCCTAAAAGGTTACAAGCAATGCTGAAAAACAACACGTGACTTTTAAAAGCTAATTAGAACATCATAAATATCAACAAATTTGATGAAAAACTGAAATTCATCAATTTTAATTAACTGACGCCAAATTTTGCTCAGGCGAACCAGCAAATTGCTTGAATAGCCTATAGGAGTGAAGTGCAGCTACAGTAGAAGAAACGAATTGAAAACACAAAAAGCCAGGCACTGCACAAAATACGATGATCGCGACCAATGCAAAAACATCGTTGAAACGTGTAATTTTGACTTTTTCAAAAAAAAGTCGATCACCTTCATTCAGGGAGTAAGGCCAACAAAGGCACAAAACACCCATACGAAGAAGACAAAAAGACTTCTGAGGGAACAAAATTAAAAAACGAGTAGAAGACTAAGCATCAAATTAGAAGCATGTATAACAGAGAACAAATTGCGTTTCTAGTTAAAAAGCTTCAAAAACAAAGTGAATATTTCAATAAAACAAATCAATGTTAAGTTGTTGAAAACACATTCGAAATTATTGAGGATACGAGAAGAACTTAACAGCCTCATCTTAACTCAAACACCGACCTCAGCATCGACAGAGCAACACGAATGTCATGCAACGAACGAACGAAGACAGCGATACCAAAATGTGAAATGAAACGACGACCAAAACTAGTCAGCTACTCCACGCAACAGTACTTGCCGTGCAAATTTAGTTACAGCTGACAACTGAATACATCATGATATCATTAATCTATCCTTATCATATATCACTTTAACTCCCAAACCCCGGCTCAAGGTGGCTTAACAATTATCTTCCCTTTAAATTGAATTTTGTTTACTCTCATTTTATAAATTGAAGTAATATCCTGTGCTCCTAGTACTATGAGATCTTCTAACTTATTGTGATTATTGTGATATAACCTTCGATAGATACATATCTTATTGATAAACGTATATTTTTTTTTAATCAAAAGCAGTCTTAAATTATTATGCGAATTATTGTAAATGTATCTGATGAAACACTTCAACCACCCGGGAAGACTTCTTCTTGTGAGGTTGCGTGACATTCCTTCATGATTTCATTCATTCTAATTAATCATTTGAACCGAATAGATTACATAATTCACCTTGATGATAAAATAGAGCTGCATCATATTTTTTTAAACTATGTAAACATTGATGGTAATTAATACCAATCATCGGAATCTTATATCGAGCTAGGAATCAATTGGAGACAAATCAACTGAATAAAATATCCTAATCATGCTCTTACTTGCGCTGATCGACTTGAGAGATATCAGAAGCTAGGAATCGGAACCAGCATCCTTTAAAGCAAGATAGGTCTTAACCGCTCGAGACATATCGAAAATAATGAATCCAATCTAAATACAATTGATAGCCAGTAGCGCTAAAAAAAATTACCAATTGAACAGCTCGCATTACACTAAACGACAATATATCCGTATTGTCCACCCGCCAGATACGGAATATTATACCTGTCAAATCTAAGATGAAGGCTTCAAGCGAATTAACCGGTTGCGAGAATTTTCGCTTAAGAAGCGGCGACTCTTTATTTTTGTAGGAAAAGTTTGATGTATTTGGAATGATTGCATATTCTCAAAAATTTTCACTCTTATTTATTTTCAAAAGATAAACAAATAAGGTTTTTTGTCCAATTTTTTCTCCACTCTTCTCACTTACTTTAGTTGAGAATCTAAGATTTTTAGTCCAACTTTTGAAATTTCCCATTTCATCCCGCATCAGTATAACAAATTCGAAAAGAATCAAACAGCTAGCTCTAGCTGGGCCTCTAGTTATCTTTTATCGAGACATAAGAACATTTTGGTTCGCCTAGTTTTTTTCATTATGTTTCATTTTTTCCCCACTTTTCATGTTCTATTTAATGCTTGTGTTCTATCGCAAAAGGTGCGGAGCACCGCTTCACCTCTGGGTACAAAAAATCTATGATTTACTTTTTCTTGGCCGAAGTAATCACCCTGTTCTACACATCTCAATATTACTTTCCTAGTAAACTTTTGCCTTGTGGAAATACGATTCTGCCGTATGTTTTGTTACTCAAACTTGCGAAGAAACTCAAAAGTAGAATACGGAAATACGATTCTGCCGTGTTTTGTTAGTTGAATTTGCGAAAAAAACTCAATAGCTGAAAATGGAATTGCGATTCTGCTTTTGGTTATTTACCTTTGCGATAGGCAAGGGTAGTGCAATCGGGCACTAGATTTTTTTCCGTAAATTTCTTTGCTCACAGGAGTCATTTCATCTGGGCTCCTTTATTTTCTGCGATGCTTAATTTCTTGAAAGTTTTTTTAAATGACTATCATTTAAGTAGTAATTAGGTAAAGACCGTTTCCGGTTTTAATTATTTTTATACAATTTCTCTATTTTTTGGGTTCGTTGTTTGTCCTAGTTTATTTTCCGTTTTTTTAAACGACATTTTTTAACTGATAGGTTTTTTATTGGCTTACTTTGTAGAGCATGTGAATTTTCGCAATTTAAACAATTTTTTACTAGAACTGAAAGGTCAGGTAATTTGTAAATTTACAAAGCCTGATTTTGGGTTTTTTTCAAGTTTTTTTTCAAATATTTAAAAGGTTTCAGTGGGGCGTTCAACAGTGCCGAAGTACAACAATGCCGAAAAATGCGGGAAAATTTCAAAATAATTAAAACGCAATTTCTAAAGAGCGGTAAATTACTGACGCTAATTATCAAAGAAAATCACTCCAATTTCGGCGCCAAAATGTCTGCAACTGCAAATTTAACAATAATTTTGGAGCCAAAACGTCTAAATTGCAAATTTTCTTGCTCAAATTTCTTTAAGTGTCACTTAAGATTGTAAACGTTCACCGTTTAATTTTCGATTGCCGCACTTGATATGTTGAAATTTGTTCATATTTTTGGTGCTGTTGAACTAAGTTATCATTTTCGGCACTGTTGAACTAATTTTTTTCCCGGCACTGTTGTACTTCGGCACCGTTGTACTGCTCTATTGCAGTTCATATTATATTCGATATAGCCCAGTAATTTTTGATTGCATAATTTCGAGGGCGAATTTATTCTCATGCTGTTATATATTTCAGATTGGATGGGTCGTATAAGCTTTCAACTTTGTGAAAATTTTTATGACAACAGTTTTGTTTACGGCAAAACCAGGTTTCAATCAAAAAAATTTTTCGCCGCTCGGTCATTGATTTTCTTTTATTTTTAAGACTGTTTATGAACTTTTTTCTGTACAACCATGAAGTTTTTGTAGCTGTATTTTTTAAAAAATTTTCAAGTTATTTTTTCAAGTTATTTTTTCAACTTAATTGTTCGGAATTTTTTAAAGTAGTTTTATTAACTTCAGAATTTTTTTTCATCGCAAATGTTGCGAAGCTTTGCTTCGCCTCTTTGTCAAACTTGCGCAGAAACTCAATAATAGAATATGGAAATATGGTTCTGCTGTATGTTTTCGTATTCAAACTTGCGAAGAAACTCAATAGAGTAGAATATGGAAATACAATTCTGCTGCAATTTGAAATGTTTTTTTTTGAAGAATAAAAGTTTTGAAGTGAAGATTGCGTATTTGTTATTAATGATAATACATGGTGGTTTGAATTTTTGTCTTTGTTTTCAGGAATCGGCTGGGAAAATACCCACTTTGCTCTGGGAGTGTTAATGATTCTATCTTGTCTGCCTCTGTTTGCCTTGAAAGCTCAGAAAGCAAAGGCAAAACGCGACTGAAGGTGATCCAGAAGTTTTATTGGAGAGTATTTAAAGTTTTCTTAGATTAAAATATAATGATAGATTAGAAAGTATCATTTTTGTATATCATTAATTATAATTTTTCTTTTTTTGAAGGCATCAAAGAAGAAATGTTTAATTTCAGTTGGAAATGGTAACTATTGACTCTTGGAATAAAGCATGCGCAGAGTCTATTCAAATTGCCAAGACATCATCAAAAGATGTCTCTTCAGAAAAATCAACAACTGGCAAAGAATCAATTGCCATATCTGGTAAAATCAGTGAATCAGAAAAAAATATTACTGGCAATTTAACTAGCGACGTGGTTTCAGAATTAGCGCCCGAAGAAATTGCCTCTAAATTGGCTCTAATAGTTAAACATTTACAGAAAAAGGACTATCGAAATTTATTTTCTTGGCCGTGGACTGATGTATTTGCACCAGGGTTTAAAAAGTTGTTCCCTGAGCAGACGACATTGAGACAGGCTATGAGCGATGTTTCACAGCATAAAATCTTATCTGCACTCAGCTTGTATTCAATATGTTATGTCATGTTTGAAAATGCTGCAAAATATGGCACTGATAATGAGTCTTTCCTGTATAAGTACGGGAAAAAGATGCAAGAGTTTTTGCTGAAAGAATGTCAAAAGCAGTTTCCAGGTTTCTCTGTGCCCGACGGGGAGGTGATTTTGAATGGAGTGGATAAATATTCAGAGAGGAAGAGAAAAGCATCGTTTGAAGAAGGTAGTGGCGATAGATCGCCGGCTAAGTTGTCGAAGTTGGAAGAAACGGTCGTGGACTTGTTGGATAGAGGCAAAGATGACAACGAGGTAAACAGTTATCATTCAAATTGAAGTTTCAATTTGGTACATCAAATTGGTACACAGGGGCGGATTTAGGGGGGGGGGGACGTGGACGCCCCCCCCCCCCCACTCAGGGATTCGACCCCCTGCCGACCCAAAGGGTCCCCCCTTTGATACTTTTTCAGAAATCCATTGTTGGCCGACCGACCCTAAAATTTTTATAAGGGCGCCTTTGGCGCCAATATATACTAACTTTGAGGGGGAGCGCGCGCCACAAAAAATGCTATTTTTTTGTCAAAATTTTTCAAAAATTGCCCAAAAACGGCTTTTTTGACTGTTTTTTCAAAAATTTGCCTGTGGCGCAGAAAATTTAGCCAAAGTAGGGGCAAAACAGTGCTTTGGGAGAGCTCCAAAAATCAATTTGGTCGAGCTAAAAAAAAAAGGTCGTCAAAATTTTGGAAAATTTTTTGAAAATCCGCCCCCCCCCCTCGAGAAAATCCTAGATCCGCCCCTGTTGGTACATCAAACAAATTCAAGTTTCGATCAGAAACAATGAACTCTTAATTCGACGCGAGTCACTCAATTGTACATGAAAAAATGCGATTTTATAAAAAATGATCTTGCAACTACATTCAACTCTCAGAATATGCAACATTCTCTTTTTACGGGTGTTTTTGGAAAAGTGAATATTTTGTCAATCGAATGTCGCAAATGATGCGAAGGTGACGACGCTATGCTTCGCCTCTGTTTATGAAATGACTCGCGGTGTACACTTGTGACTTAAGTCAAGTTAAAACCGCCAGTAGATTCAATCACAAAGGAGAAACAGCACACTAGTGATTGAATATTTTTTACAGGAATTGAGAACTGTGATGGACGCTTTTGTGAGTAAAAATGCGGCAGGCGAGAGAGTGTTGAAGTTTGTCACTCCTGAAGAGAGCCAGGAGACCATCACCTCTCACTCCTATGTAAACACTCAGCCCAAATTCGACAAAGCTAAAGTACAGGTTGGTGACGCTATTTCTACTTATTTGTACAATTTTGGCTCATGAAACATTTTTACGAAATCGCTTTCTTTTTTTTACGATAAAATAACGCAGATCATTGCCGCTTGGCGCGGGAGTTAAAACATAAAAAAGCATTGACGTGTTTCGGTTAAACTAAATTTATTTGATACCTTTGTTAATTATTCACGCATTTGTCAATTATTTTTTTGTTTTAGTCATTGAAGTACATTAACTATCGGTTAATGAATTTTGTATGATTGTTTTTTGTTTCGTATATGAAAATTCTAATGTTGCCTCTGACAATCCTCTGGGCGACTATCAAAAAATTGTATAAACAATCAATTTTCATCGATTTTTCTGTAATTTTTACTGTCGGTTGTCAGGCAGCTGTGGAAATTTTTAGAGATGGACGCATTACGTAATATGAAGTTTCTTTTTCGCATCTATTGGTCTGTTAAAGTTCCGCGTGAAATTTTGATGAAATTTTACGAGGTACTGGCTGGGTTTTCTTACGGTTTTTTCGGTCACGGTTGCAGGGGTCCCAGTGTCATCCGCCTCCTCAAGGTGGGACCGGCTTCGGCGAAATGGATGACATCTCCCTCCCACATGGATGGTCCTGCACTGAGCAGGCCGGGGGCTAATAAAAAAATGGGTTTTCTTACAGCAATTTATGCTTTACAGGTGAAGCCTTACAGATACCACACAGTTGCGCCTTTTTCCTCTCACGCACCTGCTTATGACTCATCCCTCAGTTCGTTTAGCAAGGAGGACTCGGATCTGCTTTACGAGGTATCTTCTTCCGATAAACAATATTTAAGTCTCTTTAAAATGCTGGTTCGAAGTCTTAAATTGTTTTCTGTTTTGAAGAAGTCAAATTATGTGATTATTAAACGATTTTACTCTTTTGAAAATTAATTTGAGATAATTCATAACATGAATAAACAAGATTATTTACGCATCCTGGACTACAGGTTTTTTTCCCCAGTAAGTAACTTCATTGATTTAGTTCTATGAATTTGTACAAAGTGATTGAATTTTGTAATGCCTACTGAAATATAAATATAAAAATATATTGAGAAATTGAAATTCTTTTGAAATTGGCAAATCGATTTTCATTTTTGTTATTTATAATCATGTCTAATCTTCGAAAACATTGTTTGTATAATCAAGATCTTCAAAAAACTGCTATGAGCTTCTTATGTTTTAGCTGAAAAAAAAAGTTTTTTTTTAAAGGAATACTTTGGAAAACCTCAGAAGCAGTTTGCGCGTGAAATCCTGCACTTCGCCAAAAAAAATAATTTCATCACAACGTACTTTGCCGAAGAGTACTTCCAATCGGTTATCAACGACCCCTCAATTCCAGACGACCTTGAAATTCCCTCGAACCTCTCTGAATCCAACTACGAACCACCTGGTCAAGAAGAGCTGGAAAAGTTGAAAGATCTCTCGAAACTGGGAATAGATGTCAGTTTTCTGGAAACACCGGAATCGGAATCCAAAGAGGTTCCGAAAGAGGAATCGCTGCTAAAAAATCTATCTGCCAATGAATTGCTTGACAGAATGATGTCCTTGCAGAATCGAAGATTGAGTCAGCGAAGTGTGAACGCAAAGTTGTTCAATCAAGAAGAATTGATTTCTTCAGTTTTGGTAGAAAAGCTAGCGGATGCTATCGGCAGTAAATCACAGCGTGCAGACTCAGTTGTAAATTGATAGTCAGTAAAAAACTAGGTTAGCTTAGTATCAATTGTTTTGGCTCTGTTTGATGTAACGTTAATTTTGTTCTTGGTTAATTTGACTATATTAAAAGTTTCTTAATTTGGTTAATTTGACTATTTTCAAAAGTAAGTTATAGGATCGCGGAATAGGATCAGTTAATTCAAAAAAAGTGTGAATAAAAAAAAGAAGCTTGAAGTCATGATAACTCGCAATTATTTTTTATTCCATTGAAAAATTCAGTCAATTTTTTTGGCTCATTGACACTTTTCCATTCTTACTAAGCTGTTTTTCCAACGATAGTTGCTCACTTACGTACAATGTTTTTATTCATTCAATTCCGATGGAGTCATCAGGCTATTTTTTATTGTCTTTCTTGCGCGCATAAAAAATAAACTAAAGAAAGTCGAAGTTTTTTGAAACAGTTTTTCTTCTTTTCTAATCTAAAAAATTAAACTTGCTGTCGGCAGAGCCTTCCATAGTACTTAGGCAGCAACATGTTATTCTTTTTTGATTAACCTTCCGACAGGCAATGGTGTTGCAAACGGTTACTAGACTTTTGTCCTTACGAACTTTGCTGATTAGAATTCGCACTTAAAAATGTAACCTTTTTTACAACTTGGTTATTACACTTGCGATCAGTGTAGTGTATTATTAGGAATTTTTTTTCTAAACTAACTCACAAATAAAAGTGTTCGTTACACAAGCAAAGCTTGTGTTATAGTATGAACTCTGTTTTGTTCCAACCTAAGTCGCAAATATTGTTGCGACGCAAATATTGTTGCGACAAAATGCGTTCTTTTTGAAACTGTTCATTTTGATCAGTAACCAGCTATTAAGTACAGCCAGTGCTAAAGATATTAACACAGACTATATATTACAAATAGCACTTAAATTTTAAGGTATCATGGATCTGTAGCGTAGAGGTAGGGAAGGAGACACGCAACAAAATAAGAGGTTTCGAGCCTGGGCAGGGTCGGATGTTTTTAATGAACTTTTTCGTATACCAGTTAAAATGAGCCCGCTCTATAAAGTGATACTTGTTATTTGGTAAATTTCTTTTTGTCCCAAATTGAATGGTACTAATGTGTCATAATTGGGTTCTGTCACTTAGCAATTAGTTAGACTCAGTAGCGTTATCGTTCATATTTTGGTTGTGTATGCCAAGTGCAACTTCGCCTCTGTGTTAAAAGTGTTCACTTATTTAGAAGATGTGACTGTAGCTTTAGAAATTGCATAGCATCTGTTCTCTGCTTTAAGTGCGGCTAGTGTTTTGGTCTTATTAAACGTCAGTGGCTTAGTGGTTAGTGTGTGACTCTTAATCTCTAGGTAGCAGGTTCGAATCTCAGTAGCTGAATTTTTGCTAATTTGAGGCTTAATTCTAATTGCTGTTATTGCAATTTATACTGCGCTTTTTATCGTGTTTTTTGCAAGTGTTTACGAAGCGAAGCTTCGCCTCTGTGTTTACAGAAGCAGAGCGTAGTGGGATTCTAAAAGGCTACTATTTGCTTTTCCAACCTAATTCGCAAATATTAGTGCTAGTTAAGTGTGGTAACACTTCTGCAGTAGGTAGCATTGGCAGTTTTTTTTTGCCTGTGCTTCGAAATGCGATGAGTATTAGTTTAACACAGTTGATGCGTTTTTACTTCATCAATGGAGCCGAAAAAAGCTATTTATTTCATTCAACAGTACAATAATACAAACTCCGTTTCGGAAAGTTTCCAACTCAATATGTTTTGCGAAGTCTTTGAAATGCGTATTTTTACACAATTTGGCTCTATAATTTCCAATTGATTATATTCAATACTTTCCAAATTATTACATGCAAAGGTAGTGTGGTTGACGTTCGTTTATATTTGGTGGCATTTTTGCATAGAATTGTCAATTTACTAGCATATGTAGCTGCCTTATTGGTGGGTAGTGTTCGTAAGTTTTCAAAAGCCCGTGACGCAGATGCGAAAGCGTGAGACTACAAATGTTGAGTACAGAGGTTCGAAACCGACTCATCACAAAATTTTGGTTTTCAATGGTTTTTTTTATTTGTTTAAATCATCTTTTAGAGCTGCTTTTTGTCGTTTTCTTCGCTTGTGTTAGCGAAGTGAAGCTTCGCTTGTGTAATAATTCAAATTCAATCAACGATTCAGCGCATCTGACTTTGAATTAATACTCAAAATTGAGATGACAAAAACTTGCAGTTCAAATGCGGTGGGAACCTTTTTTTGAAAACTGGAAAGTTTCTGCTATTTCGGACTATCGTCTGTTTTTTGGCTTTGTTTCACTAGCACAGACACTTTTTGAATGTTCAGTTTTTGTTTTCCGAAGTTTTGCCATATCGATAAATTTAAACGTAATTATTACGCATGCGATCATTATGCTTCATTAATCAAGAGTTATCGATTCGGAACATAGATTTTTTCGTGTATATAACTCAACAAAAGAATCCTCGAAGCATTTTCGTCAACCAACAGAAACGTTATGAGATTATTTGCGTTCTAAGTACCCGTTCTATCTTCGCTGGCAATGAACAATTGTTATCAAATTGGAGTATCGAATTTTTGTGCTAACAGTTTTTTTACGCTTCTGATATTAAGTGTCTTTTAATCGGCAACTATACTTGTTACCCGTATACAATTTTCACACAAGCAAGGCTAATGTGATAGTATGAACTCTCTTTTTTTTTCCAGCCCTAGTCACAAACCTTGTAGCGACGCAAATATTAATGCGACAAAATGTGTTCATTTTGATCAATAACCAGCTATTAAGTACAGCCAATGCTAAGGCTATTAACACAGACTATTATATTACAAATAGCACTTTAGCTTCAAGGTATCATGGATTTATAGTGTAGAGGCGGGAAAGGAGACCCGCAACAAAAGAAGAGGGTTTGAATTTGGGCAGGGTCGGATGTTTCTACTGAACTTTTTCGTATATTAGTTAAAATGCGTCCGCTCTATAAATTGAAGCATGTTAGTTAGTAATTTTTTTCAAATTGACTGGTGCTTCTGATGCGTCATAATTGGCTTGCGTTCCTTAGCAATGATGTAGACTCATAATTGGTGTGTCGTGCGTCACAGTAGCGTTATCGGACATATTTCTGCTTGTGCATGCGAAGTGCAACTTCGACTGTGTCTTAGTTTTTTTGAACTTCAATAACTTTCAGCCTTGTTTCCGTTTGGTTTTAAGGTAATGCGGTTCTCTTTGTAGTTAAGGTCGGGGGTTTGAGTTCCGGTCAGATCTTGTTTTTTGTCCAGTATGCATAAAATTGAAAAAAAAACTTCCCGGAATCAATTGAAATGTCTGACTTTTGTTTGTCTGCTTATTTTTGCCGGATTAAAGTTGTAAAGCATGGTTTATTTGGTTTTTCTCCTGTTATTTTATTACACTTGTGAGACCAAGTGTTTTTTAATCGGGAGCCAGATGTTTCCCGTAAACAACTTTTTTTAAATTAAATCTTGAACTTGCTTTATTATTTAACCTGAACAACTTCCAGGTTCCTTCACCAATGGCCGAGAGATAACACCGTAGCCTTCGCACCCTAATGTCTACGGTTCGATTCCCGGCAGGACCTTGTTTTTATTAGTATATTTGCAATGTAAAAAATTTTCCAGTAAAAATGAAATATCAGATTTTTGTTTGTCTGTTCAAGTTTTCTCGCTTAGTTGCCGCATCACTGATTTTTCTTGCGCTCGAAGCAACTTTCTGTGCAGTTGCAGGTGTTGTTCATCGTAGTCTCTGGGGGGACTTGAAACTGTTTATTAATTAATCTGTTCGACTTATGTTTTTTATGTAGGTGATGCATCGCAAAAGGAACGAAGAGCCGCTTCCTGCGTCAGTTCACCTACTCAGATTTCAAAGAAGTTTTTTTCTACATTTATTTTGTGAATTTAAATGGTTGCGGCTTATGTTTCATTGGCTCAATCGTTTTATTGCGTGTCGTTTGAAGATCAAAAAAATTGATTATCATTATTTTAATGAAAGTCAAATCGTCATCAATTTCTAGTTTTGAAGGTCGAATTTAGTTTTTAGTTTTTCCAGTAAAAAACTCTTCCTTAATAATACAGTTTTCTCAATTTGGGTTGATTTTATCATAATAATGCCAATTATGAATAGCGTTTGAAATTCAAAAAGCTTTTAAGGCCATTTTTATGAAATTCGAAAGTTCAAGGTTTAAAAAAAACAGTCAAATTTTTGTTCTGTTTTTTGTTACGTTCATTGACTCTTTTGCAAGTCTCAGTTAGCTATGTTTTTCATATTTAAATATTGATGACTTAGTGGTGGTTCGATTAATACTAAACGCTTTTTGCAATGCTGGTGTTTGTATTTTTTTTAACTGTTTTTCTGTTATTCAGTTTGTCATATTTTTTCAAAAAACTTCTTTTTTATAAATAAATTTTTCATTTCCGTAGTTTCCTTCTCATTTTCAATTTGCCAGCTTGTTTTGAAACGCTGCGTTATATCGCAAGTGATGCGAAGTTCCGCGGCTATTCTGTGTTTAACGAAAGTTTTTCATACCTTGGCTTATAATAATTTCAAGTTTCTTGACATGTATCTTCTTTTTGATTTAGATGAAACGACCTGGCCTGAGACTGCAAAGTTCCTAGGTTCAAAACCGGCTAGTGCCCGTTTTTTTTCAAAATGGAAAAGTTACTTTCAAAAATTTTGTCGGCCTATCGTTTGTCTGATTTTTGGTGGCCTATCTCTTTGTCGATTTAGTAGCCTCGTCGAAATTTTCTTATGCTGTGAGCTTTTTTCATCTTGATTGCTTGTGTTGTGATTTACTCTACGGTTCGATTCCCGGCAGGACCTTGTTTTTTTAGTATATTTGCAATGTAAAAAATTTTCCAGTAAAAATGAAATATCAGATTTTTGTTTGTCTGTTCAAGTTTTCTCGCTTAGTTGCCGCATCACTGATTTTTCTTGCACTCGAAGCAACTTTCTGTGCAGTTGCAGGTGTTGTTCATCGTAGTCTCTGGGGGGACTTGAAAATGTTTATTAATTTTAATAAACGTTTTACAACGTTTTTCATCTGTTCGACTTATGTTTTTTATGTAGGTGATGCATCGCAAAAGGAACGAAGAGCCGCTTCCTGCGTCAGTTCACCTACTCAGATTTCAAAGAAGTTTTTTTCTACATTTATTCTGTGAATTAAAATGGTTCCGGCTTATGTTTCATTGGCTTAATCGTTTTATTGCGTGTCGTTTGAAGATAAAAAAAAATTGATTATCATTATTTTAATGAAAGTCAAATCGTCATCAGTTTCTAGTTTTGAAGGTCGAATTTAGTTTTTAGTTTTTCCAGTAAAAAACTCTTCCTTAATAATACAGTTTTCTCAATTTGGGTTGATTTTATCATAATAATGCCAATTATGAATAGCGTTTGAAATTCAAAAAGCTTTTAAGGCCATTTTTATGAAATTCGAAAGTTCAAGGTTTAAAAAAACAGTCAAATTTTTGTTCTGTTTTTTGTTACGTTCATTGACTCTTTTGCAAGTCTCAGTTAGCTATGTTTTTCATATTTGAATATTGATGACTTAGTGGTGGTTCGATTAATACTAAACGCTTTTTGCAATGCTGGTGTTTGTATTTTTTTAACTGTTTTTCTGTTATTCAGTTTGTCATATTTTTTCAAAAAACTTCTTTTTTATAAATAAATTTTTCATTTCCGTAGTTTCCCTCTCATTTTCAATTTGCCAGCTTGTTTTGAAACGCTGCGTTATATCGCAAGTGATGCAAAGTTCCGCTGCTATTCTGTGTTTAACGAAAGTTTTTCATACCTTGGCTTATAATAATTTCAAGTTTCTTGACATGTATCTACTTTTTGATTTAGATGAAACGACCTGGCCTGAGACTGCAAAGTTCCTAGGTTCAAAACCGGCTAGTGTCCGTTTTTTTTCAAAATGGAAAAATTACTTTCAAAAATTTTGTCGGCCTATCGTTTGTCTGATTTTTGGTGGCCTATCTCTTTGTCGATTTAGTAGCCTCGTCGAAATTTTCTTATGCTGTGAGCTTTTTTCATTTTGATTGCTTGTGTTGTGATTTACTCCTGCACTTTGTGAGTTTTCTTCCACTGTATTTTTCCCTATTTTTTTTTCTGCTGGAAAGCTTCATTCTGCTTAAACGGTTTCGGTTCATGTTTTATCGGCTTAGCTTCCTAATTGTGTTCTTTGGAAAAAGCAAAACTTAAACCCCAAAGACTCTCAAACCTTTTTCCGGAAACATAAAAGGAGAATAACTTCATAGCTAAAAATTTCTCATGAAAAAAATTTTGTTTTCGACTCAACGGGAAGTTTTGTTAGCTTTTTACCGCTCGATAATTGTCTCTGAATTCGAGAATATGATAATTTGAGACGACGATATCAAAATTTTGGTAGAACTAACTTTTCGCTAAGTTTCCAAAAAAAAATTCGACTTAGCGACTTTCTTCTCATTTTCTTTTTTATGATTGATTTGTTTGACCCGGTTCTCAACCGCGGGGGAGGGGGATGTCATCCATTTCGCCGCGGACGGTCCCACCTTGAGGAGGCGGATGACACTGGGACTCCTCCAACCATGACCGAATTGTGCTCGAACGCATGACCTTCGTTTTGAGACGCTTGCCTTGCCACGATTGACCTCCCATTTTCTGTTTGCAAGGTTGTTTGTATTGTATCGCTTATGACGCGAACCTCTGCTTCACTTCTGTGTAATCTTTTAATGAACAAAGTGAAATTGAATTCTTCATGTATGATTCTTGAATAGATACTTTTTATTTCGGCGGCTCAACTTGATTTTGGCAGATTGTTTAGCTTATGATTACACGGTTGCTTTGAAGTATTCACCTGCCTTTTTTTCTTGATTTGAAAAAGTTGAAGATTTTTTTAACATGCAAGAAAGGGTTTTTAGTCATTTATGGCATGAGGAAAACTTTTTAACGGAAGTTTAGATCAAGTCATTTTTCCAGATGTTCAGAGCTCTGCAAAAAATTTGTTAGACCCATAAGTTTACCGCAATAGATGGGATCCAACATAGTAAATTTCGCGTGCACACGGAGATAATTTCCTTGGTTCATCAATTATTCGTGTGTTGTGAGGGGACTTTTTAATGTTTCTGGAGTTTTTTTTTACAATGAAAACGGCTAAATGGTTGTCTGCTCAATTATTCTCGGCTTTGTTACGCTTCGTAAAGTTTTTCCCTTGGCTAAATTAAGAAGATACAATAAAATGAACATATTGGTATATCTAAGTTTTAAAAATTTTTCTTGACCTGCGGCTTTCGTCTCGTTTTTGTCGGCTCATTTGTCATGCTAAGCTTTTGTTGCATCACAAAAGGTGCGTAGCTCTCATTTGACTCTCGGCTAAATATTGTTTTCAAAAATTCTGTAAACAACACGATCTACGCCAGAGATCCTTTGCACACCTCAAGAGTTAGTTATGCTTTCCAATTTTTGGTGTAGCTAGATAAGCTAGAAAAGATTAAAATTTACTTTTGATGGAAAAGTTAAATATTTTTGATTCATGTTGGTCATAGCTAACCTATCAATAGGTTTTTCTTTGAGCTTTAAAGGTGTTTAAAAACCGTGTCCTAATTCGGAAACTTAAGTTAGTATTCTGCCGATATTCAAACCTGTTTTAAATGCTATTGTTTTTGAATGCATGCTTTAGTTTCATAGACTTGAGTTTAAGTGGAAGTACTTTTTGATAAAATTGAGTTTTTTAGAACAAATGAATAGAGAGCAGCTTTGGGTCCTGGTCGAATAATGCAGACCAACGCAACTAGTACCTTACAAAAGGTAGCCTCTACTTCTAAGTTTTTTGAGGTCAACATTCACGACCCAATCGTGAACTCCTGCGCAATATCATACGTTATAGGAGGTTGCAATGAAGCTGAATTATTCATTGCTCATACTGATAGTTTCGTGTGGGTTTTCAAACTCACGCGACAAGATGGAAAAACCAACGATTTAGCTTCGCCGTCTATGAATGAAAATCTGAAGCAATCGTTCTCAGATTTATCAGATGCGAATACGCAGGCCTCTTACGACCTAATATGTGCATCTCAAATAACTCAATTTGACTCGATTCGTTCGGTTTTGGTTCTGAATGTGAAGAAAAACGACAATGCATCAGCGAAAACTGGCGAAAATGTTTCTTCACAACAAATTCCGGCATTTTCATCGTGGAATTGTATAGCTGTTGGGTTTAAATCGGGGTTGGTGAAATTTTTGACCGAGTTTCTACAACCTATCAGTGAAATTTCCTGGTCTGAAAGTGACGTGAAAGAATTGAAAGTGGAAAATTTTCCTGAAGTTTTCCTGAACAAAAAAGTGAATAAAACGGCATTGTCTCAAGAACAATTTACTGTGGTCACAGCTGATAAGATTTTCTATTCGGTCTCTAAGACAGTGTTGTCCGAGTTTCTGATCGAATGGAAGTTATATAAGGCAAAGGTGAGCATACAGTTTCTCTCATTAGAACATTGATTTAAATTGTTCAATTAATTACAAGATTGTTTCTAGTCAAAAGCTAACTTGAAGCTATTTTGAACGAGCTCAACTTGACATTTTACAAAATCAAGCTTTGAAAGTTCGAATCTTTTCCTTTTGATTAAAATTATAATTAATGTAGAACTGCCTGTTAATGCAATCATTTGGACAGGTTGCTTCAAGTGGCAATTCAGCCAATTGGGATCCTCCAAAGAATATTCCTCTTGATGACGTCACAAAATGGACTCTGTTGGACCAAGAAGAAACTCAGTCTGTGTTCACGGCGCCGAAACTTATCGAGCCTACTGCTTTCGAACACCTGAAAACTGCATCTATTCTAGGAGGACCCAACGCCAGGCCAAAAGTAAAATTTTTGATTCTAATATTTGAAAAGAGCGAGCTCTATTGTGGGTTAAAATGAATAATGAAAAATTGTTTTCAGGCTAGTATACCAGTAATGACTGTTTTAAAACCGCATTTACAACATTAAACATAGCCCTAATAGATAGGAAATTGAGAAAACAATTTTATTTTTCTGCTCAAAGAAGTTCGAAAACGGACAAGAACCGCAAAATGAAGCTCCCAAAAATAGTTTCCCTCTGGTAAAATCAAGTTGTCTTAGTTCAAATAACCAACTTTTTATATTACGAGCGTTTCTCGACCGCTTCCCTGGTTGAAGATGATGAGCAATCTTGTAAGATTCTCGCAGAAATGACCTATCTCGTAAGAGCTTGTATGTGACGGGTTATCTTGCAGGATTTTGCAAGATTCTTACAAGATACACCATCAGTTTTCCGACCGAACTATCTTGTAAGTTCTTGTACGATTCTAGCAAAATCTTACAAGATAGCTTGGAATTTCACTAAGCAGGTTCTGGTGGTGTTGCCAGCGCAAAACAAAAAGCCACGTGAACTAAACAGTCCGGAAGCCCAAATTGCATCAGAAATAACGTTTAAATTGCATAACAACCGTGCCGGCGAATCTGTTATGTTGCTTAACAATATTTTTTTCAGTTGGCTAGAATGGTTACCTGTTTTGGTCTTGTTTTCCCACCATCAGTTATGTGGTTTGTGTTAGGAGTGTGCTAAAAAAGTAGACACGCCGTAAGCCAACGAGGATCGAGAGAAGAAAACAAACGTTTCAAATATTTCTTTTCTCGGTTCTGATTCGCTCACGACGTCTCTAGTGCATGACCTGTCTACTGTTTGCTACGTAACCTGTGCGTTTATAGCCTATGGCTCCTCGTTATATCCGATTCATATCAGCTGGCTCTGGACCCTACTCGGCAGTGTACGACCATGTATTGGGCGGTGATCCTTATGCAGGGGGACTAAACCTGACTAAGATGGCACACAACTATGCCAGTAGATTGAAGTCTTCTTTCTGGTCTGCGTCAAGTTCGTTTCTCTATGGTCAAGCAAGTACGTTTAAATCTTTAGCAAGTGAGTTTAAAAAGTGAATGTTTGCTGTTAGAAGGCTTGCCTGATATAAACCAGGTTGATTTAAATCGGATTGAACTCAATAAATATAAACAAAAAAATCAATTGAGCATCTGTTCAAACTGTTCTTCTCAGAATTTCGACACTAGCTGTATTGAAAAAATTCATCAGCAACTTTGGTGTTCTGCAGCCAAACCTGAGAAACCCTCTTGAAGTCGAAAAAGGCAGAAAACTTGTGTTTTGTTTTCCAGTTCTAAATCAATGAGTTATTTTTGTTATCAAATATGACAACCCTGGCTATTAGTTCTCTGTCCTAATTTTTAAGTTACGTAACTTTTTCCCGTAGCTTTAATATTTGTAATATCTCGCATAACCCCAATATCGAGTCAGATACGATCATTTAAGACATCTGAACGTGAACTCAATCTGAATCAAATTTCAATAGTGGGAGACAAGTCTTATCTGTTTTTTTTCCGTTATAGAAGAAACAGAGGCGGTGAAAATGAAAGAGGAGAGTCTAAATCTCCGCATATCTTTCAGTGACTCATCTAGAGCTGCAGAACACGCAATCTACTCGCCCATCGGAAACCTGCGTACGTTTTTTTTAATGTCTAGCCAGTGAGGTCAGTATTTGGGACCTAGTGAACAATCTCTCCCTAACTAAATTATTTAAGGGCGGAGATAGTGCACTTGGCGTAAAAGTTTCTTGGATCTTTTTAACTATTCTCCCCTTTTGCAAGGGAAGGGGGTGAAGATCGTTACTAGGTACAAAATTCTCATATGCTTGACCGTTAAGTTAGTTCTTTATAAGAGTGGCAATGCGTTATTAGTTTCCAAAGGGGGAATTAATTGAAGAGATCCGGTTTCTTTTTCAGCTAATCAGATTTAAGCATTTCAGCTAACTGACTGCTGAAGTTTGTGCCGTTATTTTTTTAAATTGAAATTTGACTACTGGCTGTTAATACCTACTGCTGTGTTACCTACTGCTACTCAGTATTTACTGCTAATTGTTATATCTAGGAATTCAATATTTACGCCATTGAGCGTAGTGTATTAGCATGATACTTTTTTTCCAACCTAACTCGCAAGTATAAGTGCTCATTTGTAGGCTTTTTTGCCATCATCACAATCTGTTATATTGGAATTTTCATAACATCTGTTCTCTGCGCTATTTGTGGCTAGTGTTTGGCGCTCGTTAAGCGTGCGCAGCTGATAGGGATTGTTGTGAGACTCCCAATAGCGAATCGAAGGATAGAATCCGTAACATTACTAAAGTTTTCCTAATTTAAGGCTTATTACTACTTTTTTTACCTTAAAAGAATTGCTTTCGCTAGTGTTTGCGAAGCGCATCTACACTTCTGTGTACTTTTTGTTATGATGGTTTTTCGGCACCATGATTGTCGACTTAAGAACTGTCGGCTTAGTTTCCGAGTTGTTAATCTATACTATATTTAAATGCGAGTGACAGCTATCTCCCATGTTTAAGCATAATAATTTTGCATGTTTAACGAAAGAATTTTTTCATGTTTAAGCTATATCATATATTGCAATGCTTGAGAAAATTTTTCCATCAGTTTTCGCAAGGTCATTAATTTTTCAGTATTTTTTTTTCGAGGCCAAATTAAGTCCATACCTGCTTTTTTAATTAATTTGATTGTCTGTCTACCCGTCGCCTAATTTTGAAACTTTCATCTCTTCTTTTATATATTTAAATGCGGACTTCCTTATCTCGCCATGTTTAAGCTTTTTCAACGTATTATTTAAGCATGTTTAACAAAAGATTTTTTTCACGTTTAAGCTATGTCGTATATAGCAATGCTTAAGATTTTTTTTCGGTTTTCCATTTTAAATTCAGTGTTTATTTCATCAAGTTTGAAATTAGCAACCCAATACTAGGAAATTGTAAGAGTTTTCCCTGGTTTTGCGATTCTGGCCTCCATATATGAAAAATCAAATCCTTGTAGTTTACGAGATAGGCTATTTTCGAGATTTGTTAAAAATTTCTGGAAAATTTGATTTTAAAAAAGTTTGTCAATTCTTGAAATCTTCACCCTGTAGTTGGCTGCTGTCAGGGTACTCTCCAAGGTTGCGAATCTTGCCTCCAATACTCACTTCTCAAATCCTTGTTGTTTTCGAGATATGACGTTTTTTTAGGATTTTTTCAAAATTTTTCAGAAAACTTAGGTATAAAAAATTTAAAGCTTTAATTTTCCATATCTAAAGTGAGGCTCTGTTAGGCTACTGCCAAGAATTGTGATTTTAGCCTTCAAATATGACTGCTCAAATCCTTGAAGTTTTCGAGATATGACATTTTTTCTGATTTTTTCAAAACATTTTCATAAAACTTAATTCCAACCCTTTAGTATGGGGCTGTTAGAGTACCTCAGGAATTGCCAATCTTGCCTCCAAAAATGACTGCTCAAATATTTGTAGTTTTCCAGATGTGACATTTTCTGTGATTTTTTGAAAAAAAGTTTCAGAAAATTTGATTTTTTCCTAAATTTGAAATTCCGAACCCTGTAGTTGAGGGGCTGTCAGAGAACTCTCAGGAGTTGCAAATCTTGCGTCCAAGTGCTACTGCTCGATTGCTTTTAGCTTTCGAGATGTGATATTTCTTTATTTATTGTATATAAACTTAGATATAATAAAAAAAAATTAAGATTTTATGGTTTTTCGAAATTTGAATTTAAAAAACGAATGTAAAAAAACTTCTTAAATTACCAACCCTGTAAGTTGGTGCTGTCAGAGTACATTCAAAGGATGCAGATGTTATTTCCGATAAATTCGGTTTTTTTGAGTTGTTAAAATTCGAAGCATCGGAGGGTGCGTTAGACACTAGTTTGATTTATACATGTGCTTGTTCTTATACAATAGCGTGTATAGAAACATTATTACGTTTAATTTTTTTTCAAATACGGCCAGGATCAGCTTGCTTAAGCGAACTAAAAAATTTCCTTTTCAAAAAATGTGTGCCTTTTTTCCATTGATTATTTTTTGTCGGCTTTGTCACCACAACCCGAACTGCTTTTTTGATTTTCACTATATTGAAATGGCGGTTTTTGAAACAGTTTTTGCTGTACTCAAATGCGTTTTTAAATTTATTCCTGTAATTTGTAATTATCAGCTCCTCAAAACGCTAAATTTTTATATATTTTTGTGAATATATGCAAGTTAATCTATAATAAGCGTTAATGATAACAAGTCATCATTTAGGATTGGCATCAGCTAGGTTTATCGGACTGATGGCAGGCACCCGTTCAATAGCATGTGTTCGGTATCCGCCTAATTAGTGGCAATTTGTTATTGGTCAGTCAGCAAAGTAAAAAACTGAATGTGAATGACAATTTAAATCACCCTAAGTTATCGTTTTTAAATGATCATCACTGCAAGTGTTCAAGTGGTAAAATCTGCGACTGAGAGAATATGACTCCTGTTCGATCCCAGGTGTCGCAAAATTTCTGAAGACTTATTTTTGTATTTTCGTTGATTTTTTGAGCGCTCACTTTGCCGTTTTTGAGAGTCGATGAACGTAGTTCAGACTCTTATATAGGTCGCGATGATTTTTTTTTTCATTTTTTTTTCAGGAAAAAACTCAAAACTTGTTTAGGCTCAAATTTGCTCTTCGCTGCTTGACTTTTGATTTGTTTTCAAGTTAAGTTCATTTCCTTTGTTGAATAGAAGACAAAATTTATTATCGAACTGCAAAAGTGTAAAGGTTGCGAAAAACCTGATTGACTTTTATTTCGAAAATGGTATTTAATTATCAGATGTCCCAAAAAATTTACCATTTGATCCAGTTTTCTAAAATAGGGTTACCTTTATCGAAAAAGGGTGAATCATCAATCGTTCTAGATATTCAAAGAGCTTTAAGGCCATCTATTTTTTTCTCGCAAAATCGAAAGTTGAGATTTTTTTTCTAAAATCAATTCAGTACCTTTTTTTATATTGCGTTCATTGACTCTTTCCAACTGTCTGTTGGCTATGTTTTGTTGCTTGTCAGTGAAGTGCAGCTTCGCCCTCTGTTAAAATTACCCAGCAATTGAAATTCTCTCTTGTTGTTCTAGTTGCAATTGCGGATAACCTTAGCCGCGTGATGCTAGTAGATGTCATGAGAGGCCTGGTGATTCGAGTATTCAAAGGATATCGAAATGCAAGACTGGCTTGGTATGTCGCATCTAACTCAGCCCCTCACATGCACAAGAAGAGAACGAGTCGGAAGAATAAAAGTCATGCTCTGTTTCTTGTCATTCATGCAACTAAGAGAGCCATAGTGGAAGTATGGCCGATGAAAATGGGACATAGAGCAGCTGCTTTCAACGTGTCAAAGTTAGATGAATATAAAATTGATAAAGATGAATATAATGATGCCGAATTTTTCATCGACGACGAAAATGATGATCAATAGCCGCTTGTCGCGCAAAGAATCTAAATTATCATGATTTCCATTTGCCGTGAATCAGTTTTATTGGATGATTTTTGGAAGCATTTTTAGTTATTATCTATTGATGATGTGTTTTTTTAGAAACTCGGTATTGCTCTACAATCCCAATCAAGATCCCTTCCACAATCCGGACCAGGTGCTGCTCCTCGACGTTCTATCCGGCGACATCTCTCGTCTCTCTGTACCTTACCACTTTGCCTTCTCGGATCTCTCGGGTGCTCGGCAAAAGGACATTCTGGTGTCCACGCGAATAGTCGACACGCTTGCGAAACCAGATCTTCTCAATGAAAGCCTCGGAGACTTTCTGGCACAATCTTTCTCACAACTGAGCAGCGCGACTTTCGTTCTTGAAAACCTGAACCTAGTATCGACATATGAGCATCTTGACATCTTCACTTGCTTCCAAGTTCTAGATACTGTAAATGCATTTCTGAAAAGATCTCAGGAACCAAACGAAGATCCCATGGAACTGGACGATGAACTACATCTCACGTCGAATAACCCGAACAGAGCACAGCTTAGTGTTCTAAAACACCAGTACGAGCGTCTTAGGAAATGCAACGAGTTGTACCAGAATATATGGGAGCTCTATGAGCCGAAGTATCAACGTGAAGAGTTGTTCCAAGAACCGATGGATGCCTCGGATCTGCTTGAGCAGCTGGAGTTTCTTTCTCACTCATCAAACAAGGACTTCAAGTTCAATTTATTTCATATCGCACAAGAAACGGCTTTTGAGGTAATATAAATTTGTATAAAATGTTCTTCAGCAATATCATAAATTAAAAAGAAGTCATTAAGTTTGATTGATACTGTTTTTTTATTTGATAGGTTAAGTTTCAAATATAAAGTCATAAATTGTAATTTGAATAGATTGATGGAAGCTGTACTTCGGAACCTTTCGTTTTGTTTCCCTATTTTAGTAAACATCAAAAAATGTTCCATTGTTTGTACCGTGCATGGCGTAACCCACGATTTTTTTTACCCTGCCTCTTAATAACTGAAGTAAACAGTGATCTTGGGTGAAATGGATAACATCAAAGTTAACATTTAATAATGTTGTACATACTTGTAGGTTGACACTACTGAACTGACTGAGTCTACAGGAATGAGTACGATTACGGCTCAGTCGCCCATCCAGGATTTCGACTCCTTCATTCAGTTGTCGAATTTCTTCCAATTTTTTGAACTAGACGAACAGATGAAATTGATTATCAGAAAGTCACTGACATCTAATCAGAAGGCTGTTTTGGGAGCATTCTTGTTCTTTCCGGGTTAGTAGATGGTTTATTTTTATTATGATTATTTTCCTAAGAGTCGATGAACGAAGTATAGGTCGTGATGTTTTTTTTTCAGGAAAAGTCTTAAAATGCGTGCTCTAGTAACAAAAGAAGTGCATTCGTACTTATAAATGCACTTTTGAATGTCTTTAGGTATATGTGCAGTTTTTGAGTTCAATCCAAGTTCATTATGAAAGCTTAAAAGGCGCGAAAAAAGAAGTTATCGATTTCTAGTTGAACTTAATTTTTAGATTTGCCAGTGGAATAAAAACTTTTCCTTATAATATATTTTTCTCAAATCGGAGTAATTTTAGCAAAAAAGTGCCAGTTATATATTACTCTTGGAAAAGATTTTAGGCCATAAAATTCAAAGAGCTTTAAGGTTATTTTTTTTTTGTTTGAAATTCGACAAAATTTTTCTTCGTTTCTTGGTCTTTTTTTTGTTTTTTTTTGCGTTTATTGACTCTTTTTTAACTGTCTATTGGCTATGTTTGTCATTTCGTGTTTAGTGGGAGGTCAAATTGTTTTTTCGTCTACAAATTGCGGCGTGAAAAATTTTGACGGAGTTTGTTCCAGTTAGACTCGTTGATCTTCAATGGTTTACTTAAATCATTTTGTTTGTTACTGGATTTGTGTTTTGCGGTTAGTTTGAAACGCAGTTTTCGAATATTTTTTTATTGTGAGAGCAAGTCATGTACTCGTGAACTAGTCTTTTTCCCGTAAACAACTTTTCTCACAAATCTACACGAAATTGAACTTGCTTAATAGGACCTTAACAACTTTCGGGCTCCTTCTCACTAGAAGGAACGCGCTTGCCATTGCACGCTTATGTCTGTGGTTAGAATACCGTTCGGACCTTAGTTGTTTTCAGTGTATATGAAATTTGTTTTCCGGGAAAAAGTGAATATGTCGAACGCATGTTAAAAGCATGTTAATTTCAAAAGGTTTTTTTATTGGAACCATTTTTTTTATAGCTAACAGTCGGACTGTTATATTGTCAATTGCCAATTAGAGTTTTGCTGAAGTCGTTTTTCATTTTCCACTCGATTATTATGCTTTCGGTTTGTGGCAATTTAATTTTGTCTTTTTTTTGTTTTTGGCTTGCTAGGCGTCTACCCTTGTATTGTCGACTTAGTGGCCGGTGGGTAAATGTTACTTAAAGTTTTATTTATGCTAATCATAGGGTTTTTTGACTGATTTTTTGAAATTGAATTTTTCATTTTTTCGAATATCTATTTTGTTCGACTTGAGATTTCCTTTTGCTTGCATTGCTGCACTTGCCTTCTACCGCAATTTTTGCCAAGATCCGTTTCGCATGTGTTGTAATTTTACTCGTGCTAACTTCTACGGGGTCGGTTTTTTTTAATGTGGTCGTACATTTTGTACGTTGCTATCAAACACACTGTCATGGCTGGCTTGTGCAAGGTTAATGGCCCAACATAAAAAGTTGCTGATGTTTTAGGTTGCGATTCTGGATATAATTTAGGTTCATATATTCTTTAATTTTGAAATATTAGTGCCGATAAAGCACTTTTTCTTAAGATCTCATTAACAGCATTCATCAGTGAACAAAGTGAAGTCTTATTTAGGTCGCAAGGTCGAAAATCTTAAACGCTCTTCACGCTCAAGTTTGATTTTTTCTACAGTTTAATGGTCGATTCTTTTCTCATTTGCTAATGGGAGGCAAATTACGCTCTCCAATAACGATGTTATCCATACGGATACAGTACATACCAATATGAACTGTTATCCATTCGGATATACTAGAACTATGTTTATCTAAAACATTACATCCATCCCAAGTGCTAACCATATATACTTATGTAACACTATGTAAACTGAACTATATAGAAGTCTGATCTAAATTAAGTACCTATTAAACCTAACACCATATTCAATAGTTATTTATGAGTCTCTGTCTCTCTCATGATTTCGAGGTCAGATTCGAATCAGACTTAACTTTCTAAACTGAATTTAAGTTGCTCTCAATCTATTCGTATTCCAATTCTTAGTTAGCGATTAAGCATAGACTTTGGCTATCGAGATTACACCGTATATACCTCACCTAACGGCTGAGGGTATAACATGGCGCAGCCAGCACTCACAACAAAAAACCTACTAGGTATCGCCCCATTCTGGCAAAAAGCCTCGGCGGAACCGCCAACAGAGTGGGAGAAGTGGAACCAGCAACTCTACTTAGGAATTGTCGGAAAAGATGGCATAAACCTACAAAAGCTGTTACGAGATCCACCTGCAATAAGAAAACCGCACGAACCTGGTTATGAACTTCCTATAGAAGGGGAAACTCAAGCACAAACCAGGGACAGGAACATACGTAATCAAGAAAAAAAAGATACAATGGGATAACCAATGTGCCCAATTGGACAATTTGGGACCCACCGTGGATGGAATACCATGGGAGGAAGCCGACATAAAAGTCAGAAGCTACATATACCTAAGCCTAGGTAACGAAGGTCAGAGACGCTTGAACCAACACTACCCAGACCTAAAGATACAAGAAATATCAACAAGAGCATTCTGGGATCGTTTGGAACATCTTTTCATTAAAGACCGTAATGTTACATTTGACAGATACGAGGCATTTACACGAAAGCAGAATAAAACAGAAACACTGGAACAGATCCACTGCCGTCTCACGGAATTAGTCATCAAAGGAAATTTCAAATGTCCTAATTGCAACAATAACACGTTAGAAACAGAAATTATCCGAGACTTATTCACAGCAAATATGACAAATGATGAAGTACAAAAAGATTTACTAGCTGAGACCAAAACCCCGGAGCAAGCGTTCGAATATGCAATACGCAGGGAAAAGGGACTGGAAAACCAAATCCAAATCCGCAAGCAGGGTTCTTCGTCATTTCCTTCTCAACAGACGGGCATAAAAACCGAACCAGTTGGGTTCATCCAAAGACGAGGTGGGGACCCTTACCGTAACAACAGAAGAGGTAACAACAGAGTTCGAGGACAATCACAGCCGGGAAGCTCGCAACGACCAGATAGAGACAGGAAACAATCTTGTTTTAAGTGTGGTAATCCGTTCGGACCCGGTCACCTTCAACAATGTCCAGCAAAGGACAAGATTTGCAATAAATGCACAAAACGAGGACACTACGCAAGACTCTGTAATTCCCCAAACGTTAATGCTATCAGTGAAGAAACAAATCCCGAAGTAAACATCCAGGACACCGACATAGCGGCGTATGTTGACTACCTCCAAGCAGGGGACGTCGCTCCGGGGTGGGAACTCATACATCCAGAGGACAATAGCGTAAATGCTGTACATTTCGAAGAGGAAACGACAGGAAATTTATCAACAAACGACTTAATAGGACATCTCATCCGAGTCAGAATTGGGAAACACAATATTACCTTCATTGCAGACACAGGATCTCCAACATCGTTTGTAAATAACAAAACAGCGGCCATTTTGGAAAATACGGTGCCACGAGCTCGTCGTATTCAACTCAATCAAAATGACGAGGCTAATAGAATGGTATGCTACAATGGTTACAAAATTCCCGCGTTCGGCAGGCTGATTGCCCCTATAGAATCAGGAGGGTGGACAATCAACACGGCGCCATTTGTGTTGGTGGATGATAAACGGGCAAACATCTTGGGTCGAAATTTGCTACCACAACTAGGCATTCATCTTCAACAAGAAAAACCAACTGGTAAGTCAATCAATTACATTACAGAACCAGATCAATCGGACACGGCCATCACAAATTGGGTTAAATCAACATACCCGGGGTTGTGCACACGCATTGGTCGGTCAAAAAACCACGTAGTTCATACCAAATTCCTACATGACTTCAAAGCACTGCAACAAAAAGGACGCCGGATCCCGATTCATATTCAAGAAAAGGTTGAACAAGAACTAAAATCCTTGATAGACCAAGGCCATATCGTGAAACTCGACAGCTGTAGCGACAAACAATTTATTAGTCCAATCGTAATAACGGTCAAGAAAGATTATTCAATAAAATTAGCAATGGACTCAAAACAAATCAACAAAGCGATACATAAAAACAAGTACCAGATGCCTAACATCGACGTCCTGCTCGATAATGTGGCACAATCAGCTCAAGAGGGTACTGGAAAACCAGGTACAAAATATTTTTCTACCATTGACCTCCGATATGCTTATAGCCAATTAAAATTAGATGAAAAAACTAAAACGCAGTGTAACTTTAGTATAATTGGTGGACAAGCGACGGGAACATATCAGTTCCAAACAGAATTTTACGGGCTCACGGACATGCCCGCAGAATTCCAAAAAGCCATTGATCTGACGTTAAACAACGAAAAAGATACTTTCGCGTTTCTAGATGATATATTAATTATATCGCACGGAACGAAAGAACAACACACTAACAAACTAAAAAAGGTATTAGATAAACTGGATCAAGAAAATATGGCGATTTCCTTAAACAAATGCAAATTCGGATGTAAAGAGGTCGAATGGCTGGGATTCATCATAAATGAATACGGGACAATACCATTACACAAGAAAACTGAGGCGATCACAAATCTACAACACCCTAAAACTTTCAAACAACTCAAAAGTTTTATGGGTTCAATTCATCATCTAAATAAATTTATACCAAACCTAGCACAACTGTGCACACCATTGAGGCCACTCTTATCTTCTTCTTCTAAATTCCATTTTATGTGGAATCAAAAACATGAAGAGGCATTTCAAACAATTCTGACAGCGGTGCGAAACATCACAGAAAATCGTCATTTCGTGAGTAACCGAGAAACACGAGTAGTCTGTGACGCCAGCTGCGAGGGTATTGGAGCTGCTCTCGAACAAGAAACGCCCGACAGATGGGCTACGGTAGCGTACGCGTCCAGATTTCTAAACGCATGTGAAAACAAATATTCGGTAAATGAATTGGAACTCCTAGCGGCAGTATGGGCTATTGATCATTTTAAATACTATCTGTATGGCCGCCGATTCACACTAATTACGGACCATCAAGCTCTGGTCAGTGCCCTAAATAGTAATAAAAGTAATAAAACATATCAAAGTCGCCTAACTAGATGGATTGACCGTCTTATTCCATTTGATTTTGACATCAAACACCTTTCCGGCGGTAAAATGGGATTAATAGATTATATTTCGCGCCATCCGGTGGGAAAACCACAACCGCCCGCATATTGGGATGAACATTTCGTGGTCGCGCTTATTGATGATTTCATTTCTTGCCTGGAATTTCAAGACAGCACTATAGCTAATATCGAAATGAACGAAAATCCAAACGGATTTAAACACACAGCACAGCTCGACCGGAACGAAAACTCTAATCGTTCAAATTCGCATACAAAAGAAACACAGTGCACTGTTAACGATCATTCTCTAACAAACAGTCACTCTCTTTCACACTCAAAAATTTCAAATTACTCAAATCTCTCTCAGTCACATCCAATTCTTTCAAAGTTTTACTCGATAAATTCATACAGTTGCAATCAACCCTCAATAGAAAAAGCACGGAAAGAAGAAACATCATTTATTAATCAACAAGTGTACCCTAAGTTAACACCCCCCGATCCAGTAACAGACAAAATGAGTCGCCAACTTCAGACAGGAATGTCACTACCCCCTTTCAAAAGAATTATGCGGAAATGCCACAGCGGCCAACAAACCAATTTATCGATTCCACCCACTAAGATCACATCATTGAACGAATTATCAGATGAACCAGGCCGATCAACACTGTCATTTAGCGATGTGCGATACCAGATAATTCCTTCAAAAGATAGCTTCACATTCACAAGAAAATCGGACCAAATATGTCAGACAGACCCACCTGAGGAGCAAACGGAGTGCCAAGCCATCTCTATGGAGGATGAAGATGTACCACTGTTCCGAAAGAACCTAAGAAAGGCACTAGATGTAGAATTTATTGCGGCCGCAACAAAACGAGATAGAAACCTCCAGCCCCTGATCAACATGATCCGGAACCAAAAATGGGAGCAAATAAAAGCCTGTTACGGTCCTTATTTCTATAACGTGCGAAACCGTCTGTCGGTTCGAGACAATGTGCTGCTATATGACGATAGAGTAGTAATTCCGAAGCAGCTTAGACAGATTATTCTTGACTCAATTCATTTGACCCACCCAGGACAAGGCAGTATGCTGGAAGCTGCCAAACATATTTGGTACCCATTCCTACATCGTGACATAGTAACGGCAGCACAGAATTGCAAGGAGTGCCGCACCAAAGGTAAGAATCTTCGGGTGATATCTGGAAAAAAACACTATACTAACCTTGACGCCGTAGTAGAACCAAACGAGGAAATCCAATTGGATTTCGCTGGACCTCTACCGGACGAAAACAATAAAGACGTGTACATTCTAGTTGGGGTAGACAGATTCTCGCGATTCCCTTACGCAAAAGTGGTAACGAATAACAAAGCAGACACAATCATAAGATTTATGCCAACACATTTGGTTAACCAAGGGGTACCAAGGAATATCAGGTGCGACCAAGCTCAAGGGTTTCGGGCTAAAAAATTTAGAATCTACTGTAAGAGCAATAATATTAAGTTAATATTCGCCCCAGTGGATGACCATCGCTCAATGGGCATGGTAGAAAGACTAATTCGAACTTTGAAAACTCGTCTCTCTATAATGAAGATCGATAAAAACAACGTACCGTACAAACTAGCGTCAGATGTAGCGGAATTAATCAAAACACTACGTATTACCCCACACGCAACAACAAAAATTACGCCGTTTGAAGCGCACTACGGGCGTAAACCAAACACACCACTAACTAATATTTGCACTACACCTAAAATTTCTAGTCTCTCATGGGAAAATACAAAACTTTGGTGCCTAGATGAGAAAATGCTCACAAAACCTGCCCTCACGCCGGAGGCCATCTGGAATAGGGAAACCAATAGCGAGGATGAACTCAGTGTGGTGTACAAGCAAACGTACCTTCCCGAACCATCGTGTGAACCAGCGGGACCATCCTCACAGGCGGTTAGAAGCAAAACCCTAGGACAAACACCACATAGACAGACTCCCTCCGAGACAAAGAAGCAAATCTCACTGGCGGACACAGACGAAGATGAACTGTTCGACCAGGCCTTGCTACGAAAGTTTCCAATAGGTGCGCACCTTCCGCTTAATAATATACCGTATGATTTACAAAAAGTAAAACGGTCCTTTCTCGCAGAAAACCCAAAACATGACATAGCAAATATTAGAACACGAAAACCAATTCGGTGGCTTACACAACAGGAAAAACATAGAATAGAAAGAGCTCCCTTGGTGTTCCTAAAAGATCGATTTAAAGGACCCCAAAAAACTATAGACCCGGCGTTAGGAAAACGCATTGAACAAGTAGCTCGAAAATCGGGCACCATTGCACGCAAAACAAAAAATCCAGGGGTATTTGGGCCACAATTCAAAGTTATTGAAAACGGGTCAATAATTAACTACTCCCCGCACACGGCATGGGTTCGAGAGGACGGAAAACAACCAAGTGTCATAAGGCACGACGGACTAGCATTTGTACCTGACCCAAGGGTGTACGGTAAATGTAGACCGGCACAACTAAAAGATTTCGTAGCATACAAACACTTACCAAGAGCAAAATCCCGTATTTTAGACAAAGACATCAATCAGAATGAACCAACTGGCTCAAAATTCCCAACGAAGAAAACAGTAGACCATGGAAACCGGGGGGGAAAAACTCAACAGCAACAACAAGCCCAAAACGGAAACCACCCAAGAATGTCGAGGAACTTATTCGACAAACAACCATCAGACGGAAACTAGGACATGATAGGATTCACAGGATAATCCCAACAACAGCTAAAGCCCCGACGACAAAGACCCAAACGTCAACCAAAAATCTAAAGTCACCAAGCCGAAAAGATCAAGGCAGCCCGAATAAGATACGCAAGGAGGCAAACAAAAACATAGAATTCGAATGTGACACATCAATTTCCATCTCATCAGACGACTCAATAATCCAGGAATTGAGACAATCACCGCAAATGCCGCCAGCCAAAAAAGTAGATCGGAAAACCACGCCGCCACAAGATACGAATGCCAGCAAAAAATCACAATCATCAGTTCCAAACCGTAGATCAACACGAACCAAAACAAGCGCCCTGGCACTAAAATTCGGTAATGCAATCCCGATCAATACAATCACAAAGAGCACTCCAGTTAATGAAGTATGCCTCATAACGGTGCAAAAAGATAAAACAGAACCAACTGGCCAGACAATCACTGTCCAGGAATCCTCAACAGACATAGAGTGTATAGAAATCGAATCAGGTGACAAAACACCGTGCCAATCATCGGAGAAAACACCAGAACAGATGAGGGTTACAGAATCTTGTGAAGGTACAGGCGGACCAACGGAAGCGGTATATGAACCCATACATACCGTAAGAACACCAACGAAATCACACACACACACGGCGTCACCACAAAGTAGCCCACGAACTAATTTCGCATCAGGATTAGATACGTCAACTACGTCTCTTAGCCCAAATAACCCCCAACAACGAGCGATTAGTTCACGTTACGTCATAGGTAGATCGAATGAAACGTCATGCTCTCCGGACAAATCCTTCATTGACAACTTTAACGATGCCATGAAAATACTCCAATCCATCTCTCCACCCAAAAACTCAATGACTTTCCAGAGGGAATACGAAAAACAAGAGCGACCTACTAAACGTACAAGCAAATACGCAAACGAGGAGAATAACAACAAGCCGAGCACTACACAAACCCCACAGACATCATCGGAAGCATATACTCAACAGATATCGAAATTATCATTGGATGGAAACGACCCCAAAACTTCACACAAGGACGCTACGGATAATTCAAAAGATATATGATGTATTCATCATATAAGAAACAAGGGGAATGTTATCCATACGGATACAGTACATACCAATATGAACTGTTATCCATTCGGATATACTAGAACTATGTTTATCTAAAACATTACATCCATCCCAAGTGCTAACCATATATACTTATGTAACACTATGTAAACTGAACTATATAGAAGTCTGATCTAAATTAAGTACCTATTAAACCTAACACCATATTCAATAGTTATTTATGAGTCTCTGTCTCTCTCATGATTTCGAGGTCAGATTCGAATCAGACTTAACTTTCTAAACTGAATTTAAGTTGCTCTCAATCTATTCGTATTCCAATTCTTAGTTAGCGATTAAGCATAGACTTTGACTATCGAGATTACACCGTATATACCTCACCTAACGGCTGAGGGTATAACAAACGAAGTGCTAGTGGCGCAAAAAATATGCGTAGCTTAAGTTCAGAACATGGATTTAAAATTTTACATGTGCCAGCGGAATAAGAACTTAACCTATTGATCCAGTTTTCTCAAATTGTGTTAATTTTATCAGAAAATTAAGAAACATGAAAATTCAGAAACATTCTATAAGCAATTGCTAGCTTTGAAGTCTACTGGAAGAAATTATCTGAACATGTGCCGAAGTATTATTATTATTTTTTTATTATAGCAACTTCTTTGTAAACCGCAGGGGGTGAACCGAAAAAGCTTCATGTTTTAACCGAAAAAGCTTCATGTAATAAGGTCAGTAATAGTATACTTAATTCAGTGTTGAAGGGGGAGACCAAAGTAGACTGTCTGCTCTCTCTTCTATCTGCAGAGCCTCACTGTGTCGACCGAGATAGAACTGCACTTCTTGATCTCCTGCTCGCCCATTGGCTGAGTGAAGAGAAGCTCTTAGACAACTACCAGGTAATTCAACCAAAATTTTTAAACATGCTCCTTTGTTAATGAAATCTTTAATCACCAAAGTTGGCTGAAACTCTTGAAAATGTTGTACTGCTATAGCTATAGAAGGTTTTAAAGAGCGATGCACGTAGTGGAGACTATCATATAGGTCGTGATGGTTTTTGTTATGGTTCATTTGTTCCTTGATTTTCTAGCTCATTTTTTCCTTAGTTGAAAGGAAGGCAAACTCCATTATCGCACAAAAAAATGTAAAGGTCTTGAAAAACGTGATCGACTTCTAATTTCGAAAAATGATTTTAGTTTCAGATCTAACAGTGGAATGAAAATTTTACCTATTGATTCAGTTTTCTCAAATTGTGTTAATTTTATCAATAAAGTGTCAATTCTAAATTGTTCTTGAAATTCGAAGAGCTTTCATATATTTTTTTTGTTTTTTGTATTTCTTATCCAAAGAGTATTTGTTGTCTGTTTCCTTGAGCTCCATGACTCTTTTGCCACTGTATGTTGGTTATGTTTAAACGATCAGTTTTTGAACAAGGCAGTTACTGATTTGTCAGTAGATGCTTGACATCCCATTTCAGGACTCAGTGGAAATGCTGCATCTTCATTCTCTGGTATCCTGGATGCTAGAGACTCCTCGCAAAAGTCATGAAGTTGAAGCTGACCAAAAAGGTGACGAAGATGAGGTCAAATCAAAATGGGAATTCGCTCGGAAAACACTTCAGTGCAGCCGCAATGTAACATCAGCGCTCACTGCTGCTATTATGATTAGAGGAATTTGCATATCTTTCTTAGCCAATCAGGACGCAAGTGAGAGTAAATTACGTAATGATGCTACGCCATCTGATGTTGAATGTTCCAGTAGGCGACAAACTAACTCACAAATGTGGCCAGAAATAACACAAGAAAGATGGTTTAAGTTGTCGTATGACATCGAGCTTTTCAACCTTTTAATATACAGACTAGAAGACTGTGTTCTGTTTGCTGCACTCAATGCTTCCAGTGCGAGACCTAACCTTCTTTCGGTGGACTCAATTTTGGCTCAAGGAAAAGGAGCTTTGTCGGAATTTCTGGCGAGATGGTTAATTGAACAGAACATTTCATGCGCCGAGTACAAATTGATGAGTTCTAACAAGTCTTCTATAACTGCGACTATGCTGCAGAGTTTGCACAAAAAGTTACCAATTTCGCTTAAAGATGACTACGTTTTTTGTCAGACTGCGTGGCTCGCAGCCGTTAAGTGGTCTTCTAATCCGGACGAAAATCTTCATTTGAAAATCCTATCTCTGGATTATTTGAGTAAAATAACAGACCAGACGATAAAATGCGGAACTGCCCATTTGCTGTGGAGTAAAATGTTTCACCGGTTAGTTCTGGCAATTTGGGACCATATGAACAAAGCGCTCGATCCTTTGTTTCCGAAATCTATGAACAGAGATCTGAATATCAGACGTCCGGAAGCTTTAGAAGCCATTTTGGATTTCGCTTTGCAATTGTTCGATGAAGTATTGCTGGAACCAAGTGCCGGATCCGAATTGTCAGAGTGGGATTTGAGTGCGGGAGATTTAATGAGGAGAAACTATGACTGTGAGGATCATTGGGTGGAAGCAACCAGAGGCAACCAGGAATGTGTTCCTGAGCTGAGCCAGAAACAGCCGAGGTTTGGGGAAAGTTTTTGATAATTTTTTGGAAAATAATATTTGCGTTTTATGATTCAGACGAAATGTTTAAAGCATGCATAACTGCGTTCTACTAGTATGGAAATCAATTGGATCAGCGAGAGATTATTGCCGTCAGTGTGTTCTGTCAAGGGCGCGCCAAAAGAACGTTTTTTGTTTAAGACCTTAAAAAAATGCTCAAAGTCATTTTTGGCCATCTTTTCATTTCCTGGTAATCAAAGTCATACATTTTTGTATCGCCAGTGATGCGAAGCTCAGCATCGCCTCCGTGTGAAAGAAAGGCGTGTCAAGCGCGCGCAAAAACAGCCTTCCCCCTTGCGCTCCCTGATAGAAAAACTTCTGCGCACGCCGCTGGTTTAAAATTGTACACTTATGTTGATACAGGTGTAACTACGCGCTTCTTCTCCACATGCGTCTGCTTCTGTCTGTGTTGGGACTCTCGGCCAAGTGCAATCTGTTCAGACTGACATGTGGACAGTTTAGACCCCTCTCTCTGTTCGACCAGGTGCAAGTGCATGCATTCTCACAGCTCCTCCACTCGTTCCCTCTCACTAGCAGTCGGGATGCGGATGCGGTAAGTTGTATAGCTGATTGCACAGTCAGTGGATTGAGCTCGGATCTCTTTAAATATCCCACATTCAGATATGCTTGACCGTTCAATTTATTCTTTATAGGGGGAGGTTAGTTGCTAGACACCATTGGCGTAGGGGGGATAGTTGAAGAGATCCATGAGCTTTAATACAAAAACACGCAGTCTTTCCATGATTACGGTATTGCCATGATTACGGTCTTGAGTTGCTTACAAAGCAGGAACAAGTTTTCTGTCAGACAATCCACCAAAAAGTACTCGGTAGCTGCACAAAAATCACAAAATGTTCTGATCTCGTTCTCATAGTCTCGAAAGCCAATCAATTTTTTGCGAACATTCTTAATTATAGTTAAAATGACTTTAAGTACAATAAAATAGACGCCGTGGGGATACTTCAATGATCTACCCGGTTCTGCTTAAGGAAAATTTTATCCATAATTTTTCCTCACTGACCTTACTAGGTTGCTTTGCAAGAAGCATGGAGTGTTTCAACCCAGTTTGCGTATTTTTGAAAGCGGTTACAGGGGTTTCAATTAGCTGAGAATCTATAAAAATTGAAGCGATTACAGTTAAAATAACAAGAAACTAAATCATTGTAGTATTAGGTAAGAACTGGCCTCAGTCGTAAGTGCGAATAGTCTGAAAAAACGGGATAATTCTTGAAATCATAAAATTTTCTAAATTGAAATACAAACTTCAATCATAATACAGCATGTATGATGGATGGTATAGATCTAATGCATAATGGATGCAATGCATATCCTTTAAGCTACCGAAAAAAATTGTGTTTCATGTTTTTATTTCATATTTCAGACTCTAATCGCTGCAAGACAAGACTTCATCGCGAGGTGCTTCATCGAGCTGGCGTTTTCCGAATCATCAAGCGAATCAGACCCATCAAATGTTTCCGACGTCTTTCAAATTCTTTACGAATGTGGCGGAGCTCTTGATCTCTCATCTGATTGGCTTCTTCAAACTCACTTGGTGTCTCTTTATTGGCTCTCAATGGACCAATCAGTTTCAACTTTAATTCCAAAACTCGCCGATCAACAGAGCTTTGCACTTCGCTTAATCGAAGTTCTGGCGTTTAGAGTTCAGACTCTTATATCAGACAAAGCAGAGCTTCATGGTATAGTTTCTGTACAATCAAGGGTTCCAGCAAATTTGTCAATGTGGCTGCAAACTAACAAAGCAGCTCCCTGGATCTTAGAAAGGGCGAAATTCATATCTGGAACTAAAGCAGTCACTGCTACTTGTAGTTTGGCAAATTTAATTATGAGGTTTCTGCCTCAAAACCATTCCCTGTTTGCAATATGCCAAAATTGTGTTGATGCTTTAAAGTTGCTAGATAGTATCTGATGAATTTATAAATATTGTAATTAATCTGAATTACTTAAATAAAAAATAATGGTAACAGAATTAGATGTATATTGATTTTTTGTTCATTGTAGCATAAAAAGCAGACTACGTTAAAGCTTAAGAAAGTTTTTTAACTGTATATTACGATACGATGTAATTTGGACGTTTTGCAGATATGGGTATGCATCTGAAACGAACTGGACTACGCAGCTTATTAAGGCAGTTAGACGCAATCAACTTCCTACCGGTTGAAGGGTTTCCGAATCAATTCAGTTCAAAATCGTGCAAGAAGTGCTCCTCTTGTAAGTTATATTTTGATTTTCTTAGTTATATTTTAATTATATATATTCAAGTTATAAGTAGTTTTCCCAAAAATATTGAAAATTCAGTATTTAGAGAAATGTATCAAAGCTTTAAATATTAACCAATGTCTTTAACTATTGACTCAAAGCTTTAACTATTGACTTCAAAAGGGTGGCAATTTTTGAAATGTCTCAAAGCTTTAACTATTGACTTCAAAAGGGTGGCAATTTTTGCAAACTAACTGCTCATTCTGTATTTTGAGATAACATAATGAAAAGCGGTGTTTAGTGGTAAATCGCTTTGTTAAACAAATGTTTAGTGACTGTAAAAAATTTAGATTCGTCCTATCCGCCAACTTTTCTGTCGCAGTCGAGAGCAAAAGAGCTGAGAAAGCAAATGACGTCATTAGGTAGTGAGAAACGTGGAGGTGATGAAGTCTCAGCCGACAGCAGATCAGCCGTCGAAAGCTCAAGCACAAATGAGACAAAGTTTAATGGTATGTAGTACAGTGCAGCCCCGAGCCCAGGTACTTTCGTCTGTCGTGTCTTCGATTATTCGCAAAATCGTTTTGAATAGTTGATGATGATTCTAGGGTTTTCAACACGGTGAGTCTTGGTTCGAAATTTTTTTTAACAAATCAATGAGCGCAGTGAAGACTCCTATATAGGTCGTAATTATTTTTTTTTTCAATTTCTTTTCAAGTTCAGTTCTTTTCTGTTGTTAAAAGGAAGTCAAACTCCACTATCGAAAAGCAAAAATGCAAAGGTCAAGAAGAATGTGAATGACTTCTAGTTTTTACGCAAGCAAAGCTTGTTTTATATTATGAACTCTCTTGTTTCCAACCTTAGTCGCAAATATTGTTGCGATGCAAATATTGTTGCGACAAAATGTGTTCATTTTGAAAGTGTTCATTTTGATCAATAACCAGTAATTAAGTATAGCCAATGCTAAGGATATTAACACAGACTATTATATTATAAATGGCACTTTAGCTTCAAGGTATCATGGATCTGTAGCGTAAAGTTAGGGTTGGAGACCAGCAACAAAGTATGAAGGTTCGAAATTGGGCAGGGTCGGATGTTTTTAGTCAACTTTTTGGTATACTTGCTAAAGAGCGTCCGCTGTATAAATTGAGGCATGTGCAATTGATTAATTTCTTTCTTTTCAAATTGACTGGTACTGCTAATGCGTCGTAAATGGCTTGTAGGCTCAAAGTTTTTTTCATTCAGTTTTCCCAGTAGCTTTATCGTCCATAATTTTGATTGTGTATGCGAAGTGCAACTTCGCCTCTCCGTAAAAACTTAACCTATTCTCGCATATCATAGATATTACACATATTTCGAGCCTATTTTTGTATAACTTTCGAATGCGTGTTGTTAGTTTGTCCGACGTCCCATGGTGTTATTGGAAACGGGATTCCAAAGTGTTTTACTCAAAAATTTATCCACCTGGTGTTGATGGTAGAATTATGCTAAGTGAGTATTTCTTGCGAAAGTAAAATCAACATACAATGAACCTTGCTTAAGTCACCCCACTGATCAATAACCAATTTATTGAAGATCATAGTTTTCACTGAATTTGTTCATCATTGTTTTCACATTGGTTTATTGAATGTCAAAATTCAGTATGGCACACAACCACTCTTCTGATTTTTTCCTATTATTTTTTGTTTTTTGACGCTCTTTATTAAATAAGATTAGATGTAGCAAACCTTGATGTACCATCAATTGGTCACCATAGACCTCCTAAAAGTATTCCTCAGTCATTGATTGAAATCAACTCATGTTGAAGAGAACAAATAGTAATTAAGCAAACCCTAAATTTTTTAAACACGTTTGTGTAACTGGAGTGGGCTATCTATGCCCCGTTTTATAATAAAATTTTTTTGTGAACGATGACACCACTCTACTGCTATCGAACTCAGAAACACATCACTGTTGACAAAGACCACTATCCAGACTATATATGAGATTTCTACTCTTCTTCACGCCGAGGAAGCAAAAAGAAGCTGCAAAGTGTGATTCGTTGATAACAACTGCTTTAAAATCAATGAGTTTTCATCATGATCTTAGTTTCATAAACCTTCAGCAAACTCTAAGGTGCCAAATATCGTAGTCCTCAGAATCTAAAACACATATTTTGTTAAATGCCCATTTACCCTTTCTGTCCAAATGTAAACTAGCCTACTGCTCAATTACTACTAATAATAATGCGTTTTTTGTCCGTAGCGTGGTTGAACTTTCAGAAAGTGCGTAATCAATAGTATATCTCTATAGTTTGACCAATTCCAGCATTCAGATGAGGCCATTTTGAATAGCATTCAAGCTTTTTAATGGAAGATAATACGTTTTTCCATGCCATTCGATCAAGGCAGTCACTGGGATTAAGGATGAAAGAATTCAGGTCACATTTAAGACAATCGATAACGTTTTTTTTAGGTCTTTGTGTCACCCATAAGGTGGTGTCATGAATAGTCATGATATTTCCAATGATCATTTCATGCTATATTTAGTTGCTTAATTTAAGTTATTAAAGTTATGAGACCGAAGGAATTATTGTTTACTTAATGTAAATAATATGAACAAATGAGACGAAGAGAGATTATTAGAGAGATACAAAACAGTCGGGAGTGAAAATAAAAAAGCTCTATACTGACCTAAATTCATTCTCTGAGTCAAGCTGAGGAAAGGTTGAAGACACTGTCAGGCCCACGCATCCATTTATGAAGATACTGCTAGATCAAAGTGCATTTAAACATATGAATCATCTGTAAAAGGAAAGAGGCAAAATGAGGTTGTTACATGGTGACAGTTCGCGTTCGACGGTGACTTTTCTCAGTCACTCCAGCAAAACGACGTTTTTCTGAAGACGAGCTGAAACATAGATCAAGCGCAGCAACTGTGTCTAGTCAGAGTTTCTACTTATCCTACATCCTACAACCTAACAGTCTTGGGCAATTCAAGAAGCTGCATTCATTTAGTACCTTTGAAAAACTCGAGAACTTTCGTCTCCTCTAACTCTAGGTCGAACCATCAAGACAACTGTGCTATAAATTTTGACTATTGTGCTTTAGATTGGTGTGCGCTCAACTTAAAGTGAATTTTAGTCTGAAATCATTCATTTGATATCTTTTATGATTGGAAGAACATTAATGCGGTAAACTAAAGCTTATTTACAACCAAACAGCGTTGCGAAACCCTAACCTAGACAGAAACAATATAACACTCGCAGAACATAAATCTGAGCATTTTAATAGCCTTAATTACTCTTTGCAGTTAAAAATCATGAAATCAGACTGAAATTCATCAAACTGTAAATGGCACACGCTCAAGTCTCGGTTGAACCTTACGGCGGAACGGATCAGAAGATTTCGCGCAGTTCGAACAACTCGTTAATGGATTCATTGGAGTTGCAGCGATACCAGCAGGCCAACATGTGAATTTCTTACAACTCCACTTGCGAGGCGACGCACTACGATTTTATCAAACCTAGACGCCTCAACACGAGCGAATGCAGCGAACAGCCTCGCAGCGATACGCGACCATTTCAGTAACCCACAACTTCAGGAAGTCCATGTCTTGAAGCTCGAACGACTAAATTTCGATGCGAAGAAAGATACACCCGAAAATTTTCTCGTATGTTTACAGAAAAAAAAGCACTCAGAGCTTACCCGACACCTGAAATAGCGGTTTCCGACCCAATTGATCCAGCAGCAGCTGATGCCGCAATAGAAGCAGCAAGGCATGCCAGAGAAACAGCGCTGCGACAACAACGACTGCATTCAGTTAGAGATAACCGAAACGAACAAGTTCGACTTTTCAGCAAGTCAATGTCAGGATGGCTCCGCGGAAAGCTCATGAAACGACCTGCAATCGAACCAGTTCAAGATCTTTGTACATATGTCAGACAGCAAAAGACAATTCGTGATATGTGTCGAAATGAAGATTATCCGGAAGGTGGATTTAATGGAGTCAGCGAAGCAGTTTGATAACCTCATCAATGCACTATCTGAACTCACTGCAACACAAGAAGCAACGGGGAAACAGATAAATGAAATGAAGACACAAATGAATGATCGAAATCGCCAGGAAGCTTCAACATCGGCCCAACCATCAACAAGCCAGCAACAACAAAATCAGTTCGGAAATAATCAACAAATCGTGGTTATCAACAAGGATATCGAGGAAACAGAGGTTTCCCGCAACAGCGATAGCCAAATCCGAACCATTCATACCGAGGAAAGCAACCTTTCAGAGGATAATATTCTCAACCAAATAATTTTAGATCCGGTTGGAGGACGAGAAGGACGCTTCCGAAACCCTTATCCAGCATACCAGGCGAACCAACAGTATTGGAACCAACCACTACTCGCTAACCAGAACCAACAACAGTGGAACCAACAACCATTCCCTAATCGAAACTACCAATTTCCTCAAACAAATACCTATCAGTCACAGCAAGCTGAATTCCAACAATCACCGAGTGTTGAAGTCCAAAACCCAAATACCCCTTATATGCCAGTAATCCAAGCGACGGGTGTTTTCTGCGAAATATACGGTTACCCCAATCATATGGCCAGTCAATGCCATATGCGTCAAAAACCCCAAGGAAAGTGACAATCTTTCCCATTCCAGCACCAACCAAAAAACGTCTAATCCCACCGAGTCAAGAGTGAAGAATTGAAACCGAAATAAACGATAAAAACAAAATTGAACATAACATAAATGCAGCCAAAACACGCAGAAGAAACAGAAGAATAGAAAAACCAAACCCAAAACAGGAAAAATTTCATCCCAATCAACAAAAAAAAAGAAAACCCAACGAAAAAGTGTTACCTCAAGAAATCCTTGATTTATATGCAGTTATCCTGGAATCCGACAGAACCCTTTCATATGTCAAATCGCAATTTGCACATGAAACATTTAAACGTGCTCTAATTGATACTGGAGCCTGTGCAAATGTAATATCCCAGGAAACTTTAAACGATCTTACCACCAATAAAGCCTTATTTGAACGGATCCAAACCCAAAAATCAAAACTGAAACGAGTACGCATGGCAGGAGGACAATTCGTACCGATAGAAATTGAAGCTACAATAACCTTCCGGATTGCAGCAATTAGCTTTAGAGAAAACTTCCTTGTTTTACCTACAGCAAACTCGATGATACTCTGAAATTGTTTCTACAAAAAACACGACGTTCAAATTTGTCCGAAATACAATCTTCTGAAGTTTCCGAATTTAACAGTTCAAATCAACGAAATCAAAACAGCGACTTCCAAGCGACACAAAAAACCGACGCTCCGTATACCCGTTATTCTTTCAAAAAAAATACGTTATCCCCCCAAATAAAACAATACTTCTGGAATGTTTTACCGAATCAGATATCAAAAGTACTATCAGAACAGTCATCCCCAACTCCGAGTTTGAAGATGATTTAAATGTAGCGCTGATGTCCTCAATCAATGAGACAACATCAGATAGTAAACTGTACATTCCCGCAGTTGATATTACAGATCACCCGATCACATTGTTGCATAAGAGCAAAATCGCTACATTCACAGTCCTTAAATTGACCGACATGCAACAAATTGTCCCGATTGACTCATAGACATTAGCATTAATAAAAATGAGCGAGCAACCCAGACAATCTAAAACATGAAATCAATCAGCTTATTCAAGTGAATCAACTGGGTAACATGAAATCAATCAAATCTGCTCCCGAATATGAAAAATTCTGGTTTTCAACACCGGAAACATGTGAAAATCCAAGCTTTTTTACACCAATTCAAAGGGAAATTTATGATCAAATTACCCATCTTAGAAGTCTTGAACTCTGTGAACCAAAATCGAATGACCATGATAGATTGACATTTTAACACCAATTCAACTGGTAAAATTCCATATTGACAAATGATCAAAGGTTAAAAGTGGAATGTTTACTCGTCGAATACTCCGATA
>NC_087070.1:45073767-45180785 GCF_963678635.1 Symsagittifera roscoffensis | reverse complement strand
AAAGCAACTTAAGTGCTGAATTCGGAGCTGCGCTGGCTATAAAAAAAATGGCGACAACGATAGAAATAGTACATACCACATAGGCGGTGGTCATAATCAATATCATTTTGATGTACTCTTGCAAGTTTTTCCGTTTTTGAAGTTGTCTTTGGTGGTCAAGTTTGTTGGCATTATTACCGGTGTTGACATCTGTAGCAGTTGTTTTGTTTTTTTGATTTCTAGCGTCACGTGATCTTAGCTCGCGTACAAAAATAAAATTGCAGACAATCAGAATCAAACATGGCACCAAAAATATCAAAAACAAGTTGATGAACCTCAAAACGTGACTCAATTTTACGCCGTATTGGTCTAATTTATTGTTAACACATACACCGCTTTCTTTGGAAAATACAAACAAAGCAGGGACGCTGACTAGAAATCCGAATGCGGTAATCAAACCACTTGCAAACATTATGTTCCGAGAAGAGCCATTGTTGTGATGCCAAGCGGGTTTTTTCAGGATTAATACGCGATCCAGGGCCAGAAACACGACGTGGTAAGTAGAATTAAAAGTGATGGCCCAGCGAGAGTACGCATACAGCTTGCACAGCAACGCCTGTGAAATATTGAAATTTTGAAATTATGCTGTCATCCAGAACACTACAAAGTCTCTATAAAAGAGTACCAAAGGGCGGAATCTTTTAGCTGTCCAATAGATCAAAGGCAGTAGCATGCTGAGGGGGAGCGGGGGTAGGCGACCGTCCCCCTCAGTTCTGGTTGCCAATTTTTTCCAAAGGGTCCCCCATTTGGCAAAACTTTACGGCATCCATTTTTGGCTGACCAACCTCAAAATTTTTCAAAGGCGTCTTCGGCGCCAATATTACTAACTTTGAGGGTGGAGCGCGCGCCGAAAAAACGCGGTTTTTTGGTCAATTTTTTTTCAAAAAGCGCCCAAAAACGCCTTTTTTGAAAACTTTGCGTGCGGCGCAGATAAATTTTCACAAAACAGGGTCCTTATAGTATTTTCGGAGAGCTCGGAAAATCAAATCGGTCGATCTGAAAAAAAACTGCCGCTCACGCCACTGATCACATGCATGATCAGATGTCTGAGGCAAGATTTCAGGCGTAATATTAACCAATGGACACGCTCATTTTGTACACATAAGCACACATACACTTTAACACCCCCCCCCCCCCCCCCCTCCCAAACACACAAAGACAAATATACACCTCCTTAAACACGCACTTGCAGACACACTCAAAAACACACCCGGGTTGACCAAAACTTTTAATCATACAAAATTTATAATGAAAAACGTCATGTCGTATTATTCCATAGGCCTGAATACCTAGAAAAAAACTAACAAAAATCTCTAGGAAAAAAACTTTCCATTCATGAAAATTATATGAGTAGCATTTATCCACAAATCGAAAGTTATTATTTTTCGAGTTTTTTCATTGACATTTTATGTATTCTTCCAAAACACAATAACTAAGACTTTCTAAGATGACCCGTTGACTGACTTGTAGAGCCTTTGTCTTTTTTATAGGTCACTCTAAATTATAAAAACCCTAAATTTTTAAATATTGCAAGAATTTTCGTTGTAGAAACTTTTGCTAGTCGATAATCTGGACCTGATTTTTGACAGATTGTAGTATATTTTATCATAAAAAAGCATAAAAAATTTTGTTTAGCATAGAAAATCATAGTCAACTTCAACTCATTTATCCGAGAAGTTCAGCCTGTACTAGTTGATAGACATAAATCACACAATTTTGCGTGCATTTTTGTCCAAAAAAATTTGAATTAGGCATAACAATGATATTTTGACTAAAAATAGAAAAAAAAAGATATTTAATTTATATCAATTGTTTTTGCCTCAATATATGGAAATTGTATAATAAGCAATTTTTCCAGACACTCCGTGTATCGAATTTTATAATAAAAAAACACTCGCGCACATATTTACTCATACATGCATAAACACACAACCACGCGCACACATTAACTTACCCGCGCAATCACACACACGCACACGCACACGCACACACACATAGACGTACGCACACAAACAAGCCCTCTCACATAGGAGCGCATGCTTTCTCACACTCACAAGCACATACATATAACTACTCCGACACTCGCTGGACGTGCGCCTATTAACACATATATACATCTTTGTCTTGTTAGAAAAATTTAAAACCCAAAATTTGACCTAAAATCGAAGATTGAAACTGTGCAAAGACTTCAAATGTAATTTGTTTTATTTATGTAGACAATCTTTTAAAATGAAGAAATGCTAAGGGAACACGAAGAAAAAAAGCGATTGCAAATAACGAGTAACAAAAAAATTCACCACAGATTAAAAACAGTTAGAAATTTTCAGAGTAACTTTCTCCTGATTTGATTTATTTATTTTTACTCACTATACAATGCTTGCACAGTATTTCTACGTGATTTCTAAGCGTACTCATTTTGCGGTGCGGAAATTGAGGGTAGCAGAAATTAAGAATTTAAATAAATGAATAGGGCAACAGGGAACAATTATTTAGACAAAGAGTTAGGTAGAATGTTAAAAAATGTCAGATTCGATTGAGTTTAAAATAATCTTTATTGCTTTAAAAATATCATTATAATTCATATCAAATTGATTATAATCACTAATATACAGGGCTGGAATTGGCTTGGCTGTATACAGCGCTGTATTTGGCCAATGGCTGTATGCCGTACGCATAACAAAGAAAGCAATATTTGCTCAGAGCTCATTTGCGCTTGGTGTTATACGTTACACGTCAGGATGTCGCAATTTCTTTCGTTTTATAAATCGAAGGAAACTGAGCCTGGATTCAAGTTTTGCAAATCATGCCCTGCTAAGATCAAGTTTAATGATCTTAAATCTCATGGTACTTCTTTGAAAGCACATATAACGAATAAGCATCCCGAATTTCTTGTTACGGAGAGTGGCTCCGCAGCAAAAGTGCCAAAAATAACTGAGTTTTACACGGAAAAGAGCGGAGACTTTCCTGTTTTACCGAAACTTGACCGAGTAGCTATTGCTTTGTGTTGTTCGAGCCATGTGTTACCATTCGATATTGTGGAAGACAATATTTTCAAGTGGGGTTTTGACTTTTGCGGGTACAGCAGGAAGAAAATTGCTGAGAGAGTTACAATGTTGGCTAAAGATTGGACAACAAAAACTGTTGTAATGTTTAAGAACAAGCTCGTTTCCCTTATGTTAGATGGATGGACGAATGGAATATCCAAACAACACCATATTTGTTACATTCTCAATGTCGACGGAGCTATTTTTTATTGGAGCAGTATTGTTGCAGCAGAAAAAACAGCAGCTTACATTTCGAGAGAAACTCTTCAAATTATCGAGAAAATTGAAGAAGCAGGGGGCAAAGTTATTGCCTGTGTCGCCGACAATGCGCCCAATATGCAAGCAGCCTTGAGGCAAGTTGCCCAAGAAAAACAACGTTGTGTTAATGTTGGGTGCGTGGTACATTTGCTGAATCTGCTAATTGGCGACTTATTCTCCAATTTTAACGTTCTGAAAATTGCTCTATCAAGTGTCCACCACAGCGTTTTGACCAGTTTGAAACTGAACACACTACTATTCTTGACAATCAGGTCCTTGGGATACCAATTGTCACCAGCAGTTTCCCGGTTCATCAGACAATGGCGAACGTTCTGCTCAAAACTCCAATTTCGGAAGCTAGCGTTGAACGTGCTTTTTCTCGTCACAAGCTGGTTCATAGTCAACTCAGAGCAAGTTTGAGTGCTGAGCGTCTGAATGATACTCTTTTTGTTCGTTACAACTTCGAAAAAATTCTCAAGATATCGCGCAATGACAAAGAACCAGTCGAAGTACAAGCCGAGATTCAAAACTGGTGTGACGTTGATGATCAAGATAATGATGTTCAAGAGATTCAATAAATTTTTTCAAAAAAAAAACATTTTTCCAAGCTGCTGTATACAGCGCTGTATACGGCAAATAGACAGCTGAATACGGTTTACAGCTAGAACGGCAATATACAGCAAATTGCCCAGCCCTGCTAATCCCAATAGTTTTAGCCTACATCCACCTCTGCTCACAAAAAAGGCTGTTCCTACTTCAAAAAAATCTCTTCATTAACTACTACCGTCTTGATTAAGGTCTAATAAAATCGTGAGTTCTTAGCTTAGAACATAGGTAGCGGATAAGTATTGAAAATTAGTCGAGATTAAGACAAGAGCACGTTTACTCCGGCTTCATCCAAAAACAGACTTTTAAGACCGTTATTTCATTTTTTAACTCCATAAAGTGTGTTATACATTTTTAATTCTTCTTTCTAATGACAAATCTTAAATTTTAGTCCAGAAACCTCAATTTTGTTTCAAATTAAGTATGGTGGGTTTTAATAGCATTAATTCACTCTAAAAACTCAAAACATGACAAGCAAAGCTCAATTTTAAGCTCAAAATCTCAAATTTTGCGTTCTCAAACTTGAAATTTATTGAAACTTAACAATTAAAACTGGGTTATGGTTTTCTAGGAGTTGGTGTTTTTCTCAATATTGTTAATTTTGTGGGTTTTGCTCAAATCCGCATACAGTTAATTAGTTTTTTAATCTGAAACTATTCTTTTCGAAAAAAAAGTTAGATTCTATAGAAAACAAAGTTAGAGGCAAAAAAACTTCAGGCGAATGATTCCAATTTGTGAATCTGGAAACTAATGTTTCGAAGTGATGGCTAATCAACTCTTCATTTGAGAACACTTGAGGTTTAATAAAGTTTTTTAAGAACTTCAGTATAAACTACATTGCGTAATCTGTTTGAATAAAATTATATTATTACAGAAAAGATAAAATTGATAAAAAGATTAGCTTTAGTCTGGAAGTTATACATTAATTGAAGACTTAAGCAGAGAACGGTTTTTCAAGAAACTGTATAATAATAATGTGTATTAATACTGCATATCATCAAAATTCAATGAGCTACTGTCAGGTAGTAACTGTTTTAGAACTGAGTTAGGTTCGAGGTGTAACTCATAGAGTAATTTCGGATAGGGTACACCGTCTGCTCGTCACGCTATCTTATTTTCGGCCGGATAGATTCGTGCAACTTCTTAGTCTAATACCGATCCTAATCTTACTCTTATATCTACTAGTCTCAGGGTGTTTAACTAGTCTCTGCTAGGCTCAATAGATCTAGAGTATACTGGCTTATTGCGATTGCTAAAAGGTCTCTTGGAGAGGTAACTGTTTTCTAAGTTAAATTCAAATCTCTCTGGTGCTGAAATTACAAGTAATTTCAGCACTTACAAATAAGTGGGTCGTTAGTTAGACGGATCATGATTGGTAAACATTAAACATTTTATAGTGATAAATTATCTAATTTATAACCAATCATAAAATACAGTTTAGATCTGGTTCCACCCATCCGGGGTTTACAGAGTTTTTGAATCTTGTATCTTCTATCTGTAATGAAGGATGGATGATGACCGTTGGTATTTGGCGAGTATCACTTCTTATTTCGTTCTTGGAGAAGAAAGCTGCAGGAAGCTGGAATCGTCGATATGAAGTTGTTAGCTGTCGTTCGACAAAGATTATGACCGCCAACGAAATCAATCTGATTTCAAGATGGTTTGTTATGATCGTTTGTTCTTGATCGGTTGTGGAGAACTATGTTTCTATCTGGATTGGGAATGGCGTGAAACTCGAGTTTTGAGGGAATGCCTTGTAACTCGGATCTGTACGTATACTTGAACATCGAGGTGGTCATTAGTCTGATTCAATGAAGTCCTTTTCTGCGAAGTCAAGTCGTACTCTAAATCCTTTTTGAGTCGTGATTGTGGGCGGCATGTCGGTTGTGTTTAGCCATTCTGTAAGTTGAGTGTGATGGGGTCGTCTAGTCTTTGGATGCTCGTCTTTGTAGTTGTGTGTGATCTATGTACTGCATATTAGGATTTACATTTTATAAAATTTTGTTAATTAAATTTTTTAGTTATGATTTTGGTTAATTGTTTTCGCAAAAGCGTTTTAGTTTTAGTTCAGTTACTTTTAAGAATTACTCACCCTTGAGTACCTCTTGTCAAAAATATAGTGTGGTCACAAAGCGTGGATGTAGCACGGTGGGTTAGGCCGGCTATAGAGCATACTCAGGACGTCCTCTCTGGTGGGTTAGGCCAGGAGTGAGAGTATGATTTCATGCTAGTTTTTTAAGTAGTCATGTTTTGTGCTAACGTTTTATGTTATATTACTTCTGGTTTTTTTTTGTTTTTTTTGTTGTGTCTTTTTCTCGAAAATCAAATTGATTTTGGTTTGGGTTTGTCTTGCGACTTTTTGGTGTTTTATTATTTCTTTTTTAAACTTGGTAATAATCTTCAAAAATATAAAATATCCAGTTTTGAGCTGGTTTAATCCGGTTTGGGTACCCTAGGTGTTCTTTTCTTAGTCATGATGTTAGTTTTAGGTTTGTGATGTTTAGTTAGCTGCGTTGGTTAGTTTGGTTATTATATAATTCCATTCCAACCGGGTTGAAGGAAAGTTGGAAACTTGTTATCGTTTGTTTGAGTTGTTGTTAGTGAAAACTTAAAACTTGAATTCATTATTTTAAACAAATCTTCGTGGGCGAGTTGGGCGATTGTGGATAGAATTCTTGTGCGGGTGAACAGAAGATACATAAAAGGTTAGTACTGCTTTTTCTCTGTATAAATTTACTACTTTAAGATTAAATTTTACTGCTTTGTGGGGATCTAAAATTATAAATTGATTATCATCGTATTTAATTTTACTACACTTAGGGAATTAATTTAGAGATGAACTTACTACTTTGAATTTGAATTTTATTGTATCATTTAGTGCTGTATGTTTAAAAGAGTTTATTAAGAAAAAAAAGAGTGTGTATTTTGATTGGTTTTTTCTTGTTTGTAGGCGATCGGGGTGTGAAGACTAAAGAAAATGTAAATTACCTGAAAAGAATGGTTAATTTTATTTTAAAATAGTTAGTTTTAAATTATTAAATTCATACTTACCTTAGTTGTCGGGAAAGAAGCCATGAGGGAAAACATCGTGAATAGCATTTGATGTGGTTAGTAATTTTGCTAGTATGCGTATGATGTTTTTAGTTTGAAGCAGTGGCCAAAGCAATTGAAGTGCTTTTATGGTTTTTAGTTCTTCGGTGCCTACTGCAAATTCGTGAGATGTGTTCTGAATTAAATTGTAAATTTTGTGATTGTATTTAGTGTTGTGGATGAATTCTAAAATGGGTACTTCTATAGGTTGAAAATATTCATGCGGGACTATGATGGGTCGGGATTCTTCTTCGTTGAAGGTCATGGTGAGGGGACAAAATATATACATCTGGGTGATTGGGTCATAAATCCGGAGGATGCCTTGAAGGTTAGTATTTTTGATACAATACGTGAATTTTAGGAAAAACGGTGAGTCGTATTTAGAATTGATGAATTGAAATCTATGGTGGGGTTGTCGTGATGGTGCGTGTAAAGGAAATTGATTCTGGATAAAACGATAATAAGTGTAGGTGTGTGTTTGTTTAGTTCTCAACATGACGTGGTGTGAACAGTGCAAATCATTCTCTTTTGGTGTGAGGAAATGAAAGGTTAGTGAAAATATTTGAAATTTTTTGGTGAAAGGATTCGTATGCTTGAATGTCTGGTAATGTTTCTGAAATAATGTGATCATGCTTTTGATCTAGTATGCTAAGTATGAATAAATAGGGTGTCTTAATGAAAATTTTTTCTGTTAATTGTGGGTTTGCAAATTGATCGTCGTCAAGAAATTGATCTTGATTAGATCTGATGATGTTATGATCATAATATTCAATTGAATATTTGTTAGCTCGGAGCGCAGTGAATGTTTTTAGTAATTTTTCATATCCTACGTATGTAAAATGTCGGGGTGTTAGTGACGTGGTTAGTCTAAATAATTCGCTCTTATTTCTCTCAATATCTTTTGTGGTGTTAAGGAGTGGTAGCGTAAGGGGGTTAGTAAAATTGTAATAAGCTGTCGAATGAAGTGTGGGTATTAACACTTGTTCATCTACAAAATGATGTGGTTCAGCGTTCGGGTCGGATTGATTTAATGTATATTGGGGAAATAAAGTTAGGGTTATTTGAAAATAATTTGTAGTATTGGTGTGGTCTGGATGGTTAACATATTATCGGGCGGTTCCGGGTTTGGATGGGAACGGGTGATATGGGAATTTTCGTTTAAAGGTTTTTTAAGCTCGGTTAGTACTAGTGGATGTTTCTGTTGATGTGGATGATTGAGCTAATGATGGAGTATTATCTAAAATTGGTGTAGGTGTTGGTGAATTTGATGATGTTATTGTTGATGATAGTTGGTGAACAATGAGATTGTGGGGAGATGGTAACTGTTGTTTGAGTGTTATAAAATTATCTAATTCTTCAGAAATTTGAATATTATCAGGGGAATTGTTGATTGATCGTTCATAATTAAATGGGGAGTAGGTTGGGGCTACTTGGGAAGGAGTGTAGGGAGATGTACATTGGTTTTGAGGTTGAATAGGTCGAAAGGGGGTTTTTGAGAAGGTTGAAGAGTTGGTCTGGGTATGGGTAGAAGGGGATGGTTCGGAATCTGCGAATTCATCGGGAGTTTCAACATCGGAGTTATTGAATTGTGATATTGTCTGAAAAACAATGATATCTGAGTTAGTATCAGAATTCATGCCTGATGATGTATTAGTTTGTGGTGAATCGGGTGGCGGAAAAGCAAAAAGTGGGATAATTTGGATTGGATTTTGCAGATGGCAGGGTGGGAGTTTGATCGATGGAGTGATCCAATTTGTCTGCTCATCGTGGGTTAAAAAATGATTATTTTGAGATTGAAAAGTGGTGGTATGGGGCTGGTCAATGATTTGTTCAAATGTATTGTCATTTTGGGGGTGTTCTGTCATTATATGTTGAAGGGGGCTTTGTATGTGGCTTGGTCTTAAATTTGGAGGGTTTGTGATTGCTATGTTTCTAAAATTTCGTGAAACTAATGATAATGGATGGTTATGATGTTGATTTGGTAAATGTGATGCTGTAGGTAATGCATTTGTATTTTGGTTTGATTCGTCGTATGTTTCGGGTTTGTCGATAGTTTTGTTTTGCACTCTTTGATTTGTGCATATAAGAGGATTTTATTTATTGATGATGAAAGTATTCCAAAAAATCCTGCAAAAAAAATGCGTGCTACGCTTGCTTGTCGGTTTACTTGTGTATGTATTGCGCATGTGTTATAGATTCCTTTTAGTAATGAGAAAAGAAATCCAATAAATTTAAACATAGCGTATAAGATAGTCAATCTTTCTAAGATGTAATATGGCTATCCTAGAAAGGCAAGGATTTCGTTTTTTAAGGTTACGAAGCTAAAAATATTTGTTGGTGAGATATCTTGTGGTCTATATTTGTCGCCGTTTAAGTATATGTAGTCTTTAATATCTTTAAAATATCCGCTGTAGTCTTGTGTATTGATGTCTGAAAATCCTGCGGTTTCTGCAAGTTTTCTTAAATTTTGGTCTTTTGATTTTCGTTGTATGGTGTCCATTTGTGTTAGTAGTTCCTGAAATTGTTGCGTACGAATGTGATGTTGTATATCTGATTTAGAATATATTCCGATTGATTGTAGATCGATATTGGGATTATGAGCAATAGCTCGAATACTTTCGGGTGAAAACTTTTTTAATGGTTGCATTAATGTTGGGTATGGTGTAAGTACATAGTATTGTTCTTCGTCAGATTTTAATTGTACGATGTTGTGGCTGTTTTCCGATCCATATGGGACTGCGGTATCACAAAAAAATGTTCTTCGTGAAAGTGTATCGACAAAAAGAGTTTTTTTTTTCTATAGAATATCGGGATTCGTTTGTAACAACGTTTATCTTCAAAACATATAATGGTGATACTTTTTCGGTGCAAGTATAAAACCATAATATATTTCCTTCATAGTCAAGGAAGTTTGATCTGTTTCCGGATAATAAATATCCTGCGTAGGGTATTTTTAGAACTGCTAGTGCGAGTGATTGTAAAATCTGGGTTCTTTCTAATTCACATAGTTGATGTAGTGTTTCTAATTCGGATAGTGACATTTCTTGAAAAATTCTACTTATTGTGTAGTCTAATTTCATATCTAAGTGAATGTCATAGTGTATTGCGCCAAAATATGTACTCTTCATTAGTGATAATTCTTGTAATCGTGTGCTTTCAGTATCTTGTGGTTTTACTTTTCCACGAGAGTTTCCTGCGTTTTTACGAAGATTTTTTGGGATGTATGATGTTCCTTCGTTGAGAGGTTGATGTGTTGCATGGGGATTATATTTTAATTTTCCAGTGGTGATATCCAAACTTTCGTCGTATTGGACAAGTATTTCGGAATATTGTGTTTTGTGGAGTGGATTTTTATATTTACATGCATAATCTGTTTCATGATAGATTTGAAAACGTGTTAATTTATTTTCTATATTGTGAATGTTTCTGAATTTAATATTGTGTTGTCTTATTTGACTTGGGTTGACATTGTCAAATGGGATGGATTCAACGAAATATTTTTCATGAAATTTTATCATTCGAGCATGGATTTTTGCTACTTGAAATGTTGTAAAAGTGTCTTCGGGAAACCAAACAATTGTTGCTTGTGTTCTTGTTGTAGGATCACAATAGCCTTGGTCATTTTTGCAAGGTAGTCTGATTCCTTGATAAATTATGGTGTTATCTTTTGAATCTCGTGTGAGTTGTATTTTATCGAGTTGTATTTTCCAGTCAAAAAACATTATTTCTTGGTATCCTTTATTTTTTGTATCTGCTTTGCAGTTTGAAAGATTATTTATTCCAATATGTGGTATCCAGTGTTTGTCGTGAATATCATGAGTTAGTCGTCCGTGTGCGCCGTTGTATGGATATCTTTCGTCTAGTTTAAAATGTCCTTGATATCTTTCAAGTTCTGCTTGATGTACAGAGTCGGTGAAGACTTGAAACTTTACTATTTTTCTGTTTGCATTTTCATTTTTAGTCAAGTTTATTCTGGGTAGTTCGTTTTTACAATCTTCGGGACTTAGATATAACAGTCTTTCTATATTACTTTGGTAGAATGATTCGTAATCAAGTCGGTTTTTATTTCCATTTGAAACTTGCGAACAGTGTACTGTCTTTTCGGAAAATATCGCTGTAAATTTATAGCCTGTGTGTGTTGTTGCTCGGGCTTTTGAGTATAATGTTGCTATTATGTTTGTGGTTTCTATAGCTTGTGGTTCTGATTTGCATTGTGTTACTTGGCTTATAGCATATTTGTGTAGCGTTTTTTGTTCATTTTCTTCACAATCGTATTGTGTTACTAATAAATCCTGAGGTCCTGTGCGAGGAGATGGATTTGTATTTTGTTCGGAAAAAATTAGAAAAAGAAGGTGTTGAAATGTAAGTACTTTTAAAATATACATGTGTATAATAATCCTGAGTATGGCTTATAAAAGGTATTATATCCAATTGTGTTTTTGGTATATCTGTCGTATTTATATATAACTTCAGTTGTTATAAACGGGGGAGGTAGCGATTGAGCTGTTATATTTGGTGGGCTTAGGGGAAAAGGGTGTTGAACAATAATATTAAGTCTGACTGTGATTTCAAACTTTAATTGGAGACTATTTTGTTGAAGTATTTGAATATTGTGTTCTTGAATATCTTTGTGAATATCTTGTCTATATTGTAATCTATTTAGTGCCCAATTGTGGAGTCAGCTACTTTCTTGATGTTGTCCAAATAGTGGGGGAGGTGCTACGAAAGTATTCCAATCTAACCGTAGAGGGGTGTTTGTCGATGACTGTTCTTGATATCTAGCGTCAAGGTTGGTGGGGAAATTAAGAGGGAAAAGAGTTGGTGATATTTGACTTATAGATGGTGTTGATGGGAGTGAAAATTATTCTGGCAGGGATGATGTATCAGAAGAAATATCTATTGGTTCATTTACTAAGTTTGGTTCGCCTTGAGTATATGAATGTGTTGTCCAATATGGTGGTCTTTTGGTGGTGTCTGGGGGGTTAAAAGGATTTTCTCGGATTTGCTCTGATGTTGGAGTTGAACCTAGATAGTCTGATGGAATATTTGAAATGCTATGTTGTGAAGCAAGTGTGAGAGTTTCTGGTAGTGTACTGCTTGAAAGTTCTGAGGTAGTTGGTGTTGCTGATTAGGGTATATTAAAATGAACTCTGGGGGTTTGAAAATTTCCATTTCGTCTTGGATGTATAAGTTGTCTATTTATTTCAAATGTATTTTGATTTTGGCTAATAGGTGTTACTCGATTGAGATTTTGTTGTAAAGTGGGATATTAATTATATGTTAGTTCGCTTAAAGATGCTTGGCGATTAACTGGTTCTAATGGTTCAAATAATCGTGCGTGTCGTTCTTCAAAAGTGTATGAATTGTCTTGAAAAGAAATTCCTGTTGATGGTTGGGGGCTATTGGTAGTCGTAGGTGTTATTGGACTTTCATGGGATGTTGTTGGTGGGGGCTGGTTTGATGGTGGTTGATTAGCAATTTTGAAAAGGTTTTTGAGTTTTTAATTCTATTGGGAAAATTTATGTTGATTATAATATTCTTCAATAAAAAGTATCAAAAGAATAGTTGCTAAGGCGAATGTGGCTATTGCCTTTTTCATAAATTTGCACATTGTCATGATTAGGGATATTAAAAATGTGAGAAAAATTATGAATAAAAAAAATATCTTTTCGACTAAGAATGGTTCGTATCATTTATATAGATTTTGTGTTTCCGTACCTGTAGATGTGGTCAAGCATTTGGGAAAGTTGGAGGTATATTTCAAATAGGGAATAGAAAATTAAAAAAAGATTGCAAAAAAACTATAGAGAGGATTATTAGGGATTCAAAAGTTTCAATGAAAAAGAATAGCAAAAGTTTTAATGGAGTAGAAAATTTTATGAAAAGGTTTGAAAATTTTGGTTTGAAGTTATCGACTGTTTTAGAAAGAAGCATTTAAGAAATGATTCGTTTCGTGGAATTTTTTAAAAATTTTTGGGGCGAAATTCAAGTGTGGTCGGATTATTTATTGATTTTTTGACAAGTGGGTTGAGTTTTGTCAAAAATTGTTGAGGGTTTATTTTTATGGTGTTCGGGAGGTCTTCATAGTTTTGTTTTTATTTGTTGGATAATTGGGGTATCTTTAAAAAAATTTGTAGTTTAGGCCAAATGATCATGGGTTTTTTTTTGCTTAGGCTATTTGCCATTTTTGGTTGGAGGGTTTTTGAGGTCTGAATTGAGAAAATATTGTTGATTTTTGCATAATTTGATAGCGGAGCGTTGTAATATTGAAGTAGTGTTTATTTTAGTTGTCAAGTTTTAGCAAGTTGCTTATTTTTGACCTGGAGGTCTTAAAGATATAGTTATAAAATGACTGGAGATTGATATCTGTCGGCTAATGAGTTTGTGTTAGAGATAATAGGGTGACAAATTTGAATGATTTCTATTGGCTGAATTTGAACTAGAAATTATCGAGTTTATTTTCAGCATAATATTACGGAAATGTGAAGATTTAAGGTGATTAAAAAGATTTTGTGACGCTAATCAAAATTAAAGATGTTTTTGAAATTCAACTTTCTTTAATATTTTAGATTGTGGGATAAATGTCTTGTAGTTTTTTCGTGGTTGACTTCGTGTCGTTCTTCAAAAGTGTATGAATTGTCTTGAAAAGAAATTCGTGTTGATGGTTGGGGGCTATTGGTAGTTGTAGGTGTTATTGGACTTTCTTGGGATGTTGTTGGTGGGGGCTGGTTTGATGGTGGTTGATTAGCAATTTTGAAAAAGTTTTTGAGTTTTTAATTCTATTGGGAAAATTTATGTTGATTATAATATTCTTCAATAAAAAGTATCAAAAGAATAGTTGCTAAGGCGAATGTGGCTATTGCCTTTTTCATAAATTTGCACATTGTCATGATTAGGGATATTAAAAATGTGAGAAAAATTATGAATAAAAAAATATCTTTTCGACTAAGAATGGCTCGTATCATTTATATAGATTTTGTGTTTCCGTACCTGTAGATGTGGTCAAGGATTTGGGAAAGTTGGAGGTATATTTCAAATAGGGAATAGAAAATTAAAAAAAAGATTGCAAAAAAACTATAGAGAGGATTATAAGGGATTCAAAAGTTTCAATGAAAAAGAATAGCAAAAGTTTTAATGGAGTAGAAAATTTTATGAAAAGGTTTGAAAATTTTGGTTTTAAGTTATCGACTGTTATAGAAAGAAGCATTTAAGAAATGATTCGTTTCGTAGAATTTTTTTAAATTTTTGGGGCGAAATTCAAGTGTGGTTGGATTATTTATTGATTTTTTGACAAGTGGGTTGAGTTTTGTCAAAAATTGTTGAGGGTTTATTTTTATGGTGTTCGGGAGGTCTTCATAGTTTTGTTTTTATTTGTTGGATAATTGGGGTATCTTTAAAAAATTTGTAGTTTAGGCCAAATGATCATGGGTTTTTTTTTGCTTAGGCTAATTTGCCATTTTTGGTTGGAGGGTTTTTGAGGTCTGAATTGAGAAAATATTGTTGATTTTTGCATAATTTGATAGGGGAGGGTTGTAATATTGAAGTAGTGTTTATTTTAGTTGTCAAGTTTTAGCAAGTTGCTTATTTTTGACCTGGAGGTCTTAAAGATATAGTTATAAATATGACTGGAGATTGATATCTGTCGGCTAATGAGTTTGTGTTAGAGATAATAAGGTGACAAATTTGAATGATTTCTATTGGCTGAATTTGAACTAGAAATTATCGAGTTTATTTTCAGCATGTTATTACGGAAATGTGAAGGTTTAAAGTGATTAAAATGATTTTGTGACGCTAATCAAAATTAAAGATGTTTTTGAAATTCAACTTTCTTTAATATTTTAGATTGTGGGACAAATGTCTTGTAGTTTTTTCGTGGTTGACTTCTAAGTCGTGATGATTCTCTATGTTATGATTTTTGTTGTTGATCCTGTGGTAAAATTTTTTTCTGTCATTTTCCGTTTTTTTTCTTTTTGAGATAGTTTTGGTTCTGGTGAGTTTGATATTTGAGGGTCTGCGTTTTGCGGTTGGATTGTTTTTTGATTTTTATTGGTATTAACGTTTTGATTTTGTTCCGTTTGTGGATTGTTTTGAACGATGTGTAAACCTGTGAAAGAATATAATTGAGTTAATTCGCGGAGTGCGTATTCTTTTGGATAATAAGGTAACAGGTTGTTACGGTAATGAAAGTTTTCTTTTTTACTGGAGTCAGTAAGTTTGTATGTTTTTTCAGTAGGTTTATCAATTATTTAATAGGGTCCTTTTCGAAGTGGTTGTAATTTTTGGAGATTTTTCTGTTAATTGTGGGTTGGCAAATTGATCGCCGTCAAGAAATTGATCTTGATTAGATCTGATGATGTTATGATCATAATGTTCAATTGAATAGTCGTTAGCTCGGGGTGCAGTGGATATTTTAACAATTTTTCATATCGTACGTATGTAAATTGTCGGGGTGTTAGTGACGTGGTTAGTCTAAATAATTCGCTCTTATTTCTCTCAATATCTTTTGTGGTGTTAAGGAGTGGTAGCGTAAGGGGTTTAGTAAAATTGTAATAAGCTGTCCAATGAAGTGTGGGTATTAACACATGTTCATCTACAAAATGATGTGGTTCAGGGTTAGGGTCGGATTGATTTAATGTATATTGGGGAAATAAAGGTAGGGTTATATGAAGATAATTTGTAGTATTGGTGTGGTCTGGATGGTTAACATATTATCGGGCGGTTCCGGGTTTGGATGGGAACGGGTGATATGGGAATTTTCGTTTAAAGGTTTTTTAAGCTCGGTTAGTACTAGTGGATGTTTCTGATGATGTGGATGATTGAGCTAATGATGGAGTATTATCTAAAATTGGTGTAGGTGTTGGTGAATTTGATGATGTTATTGTTGATGATAGTTGGTGAATAATGAGATTGTAGGGAGATGGTAACTGTTGTTTGAGTGTTATAAAATTATCTAATTCTTCAGAAATTTGAATATTATCAGGGGAATTGTTGATTGATCGTTCATAATTAAATGGGGAGTAGGTTGGGGCTACTTGGGAAGGAGTGTAGGGAGATGTACATTGGTTTTGAGGTTGAATAGGTCGAAAGGGGGTTTTTGAGAAGGTTGAAGAGTTGGTCTGGGTATGGGTAGAAGGGGATGGTTCGGAATCTGCGAATTCATCGGGAGTTTCAACATCGGAGTTATTGAATTGTGATATTGTCTGAAAAACAATGATATCTGAGTTAGTATCAGAATTCATGCCTGATGATGTATTAGTTTGTGGTGAATCGGGTGGCGGAAAAGCAAAAAGTGGGATAATTTGGATTGGATTTTGCAGATGGCAGGGTGGGAGTTTGATCGATGGAGTGATCCAATTTGTCTGCTCATCGTGGGTTAAAAAATGATTATTTTGAGATTGAAAAGTGGTGGTATGGGGCTGGTCAATGATTTGTTCAAATGTATTGTCATTTTGGGGGTGTTCTGTCATTATATGTTGAAGGGGGCTTTGTATGTGGCTTGGTCTTAAATTTGGAGGGTTTGTGATTGCTATGTTTCTAAAATTTCGTGAAACTAATGATAATGGATGGTTATGATGTTGATTTGGTAAATGTGATGCTGTAGGTAATGCATTTGTATTTTGGTTTGATTCGTCGTATGTTTCGGGTTTGTCGATAGTTTTGTTTTGCACTCTTTGATTTGTGCATATAAGAGGATTTTATTTATTGATGATGAAAGTATTCCAAAAAATCCTGCAAAAAAATGCGTGCTACGCTTGCTTGTCGGTTTACTTGTGTATGTATTGCGCATGTGTTATAGATTCCTTTTAGTAATGAGAAAAGAAATCCAATAAATTTAAACATAGCGTATAAGATAGTCAATCTTTCTAAGATGTAATATGGCTATCCTAGAAAGGCAAGGATTTCGTTTTTTAAGGTTACGAAGCTAAAAATATTTGTTGGTGAGATATCTTGTGGTCTATATTTGTCGCCGTTTAAGTATATGTAGTCTTTAATATCTTTAAAATATCCGCTGTAGTCTTGTGTATTGATGTCTGAAAATCCTGCGGTTTCTGCAAGTTTTCTTAAATTTTGGTCTTTTGATTTTCGTTGTATGGTGTCCATTTGTGTTAGTAGTTCCTGAAATTGTTGCGTACGAATGTGATGTTGTATATCTGATTTAGAATATATTCCGATTGATTGTAGATCGATATTGGGATTATGAGCAATAGCTCGAATACTTTCGGGTGAAAACTTTTTTAATGGTTGCATTAATGTTGGGTATGGTGTAAGTACATAGTATTGTTCTTCGTCAGGTTTTAATTGTACGATGTTGTGGCTGTTTTCCGATCCATATGGGACTGCGGTATCACAAAAAAATGTTCTTCGTGAAAGTGTATCGACAAAAAGAGTTTTTTTTTCTATAGAATATCGGGATTCGTTTGTAACAACGTTTATCTTCAAAACATATAATGGTGATACTTTTTCGGTGCAATTATAAAACCATAATATATTTCCTTCATAGTCAAGGAAGTTTGATCTGTTTCCGGATAATAAATATCCTGCGTAGGGTATTTTTAGAACTGCTAGTGCGAGTGATTGTAAAATCTGGGTTCCTTCTAATTCACATAGTTGATGTAGTGTTTCTAATTCGGATAGTGACATTTCTTGAAAAATTCTACTTATTGTGTAGTCTAATTTCATATCTAAGTGAATGTCATAGTGTATTGCGCCAAAATATGTACTCTTCATTAGTGATAATTCTTGTAATCGTGTGCTTTCAGTATCTTGTGGTTTTACTTTTCCACGAGAGTTTCCTGCGTTTTTACGAAGATTTTTTGGGATGTATGATGTTCCTTCGTTGAGAGGTTGATGTATTGCACAGGAATTTTTTTTTAGTTTTCCAGTGGTCATATCGAAATTTTCGTCGTATTGGACAAGTATTTCGGAATGTTATGTTTTGTGGAGTCGATTTTTATATTTACATGCATATTCTGTTTCATGATAGATTTGAAAACGTGTTAATTTATTTTCTATATTGTGAATGTTTCTTAATTTAACATTGTGGTGTCTTATTTGACTGGGGTTGAAATTGTCAAATGGGATGGATTCAATGAAATAATTTTCATGAAATTTTATCATTCGAGCGAGGATTTTTGCTACTTGAAATGTTGTACAACCAAACAATTGGGAAACCAAACAATTGGGAAATATTGTACAAACAAACGGGAAACCAAACAATTGTTGCTTGTGTTCTTGTTGTAGAATCACAATAGCCTTGGTCATTTTTGCAAGGTAGTCTGATTCCTTGATAAATTATGGTGTTATCTTTTAAATCTCGTGTGAGTTGTATTTTATTGAGTTGTATTTTCCCGTCAAAAAACATTATTTCTTGGTATCCCTTATTTTTTATATCTGCTTTGCAGTTTGAAGGTTTATTTATTCCAATATGTGGTATCCAGTGTTTGTCGTGAATATCATGAGTTAGTCGTCCATGTGCGCCGTTGTATGGATATCTTTCGTCTAGTTTAAAATGTCCTTGATATCTTTCAAGTTCTGCTTGATGTACAGAGTCGGTGAAGACTTGAAAGTTTACTATTGTTCTGTTTGAATTTTTATTTTTAGTCAAGTTTAATCTGATCAGTTCGATTTTACAATCTTCGGGACTTAGATGTAAAAGTCTTTCTATATTACTTTGGTAGAATGATTCGTGATCAAGTCGGTTTTTTTTCCATTTGAAACTTGCGAACAATGTACGTTCTTGTCGGAAAAAGTCGCTGTAAACTTATAGCCTGTGAGTGTTGTTGTTTAAAAAAGAAGTTGTTGAAATGTAAAAGAAGTTGTTGAAATGTAAGTACTTCTAAAATATACATGTGTTTAATAATCCTGAGTTTGGGTTATAAAAGGTAATAAATCCAATTGTGTTTTTGGTATATCTGTCGTATTTATATATAATTTTAGTTGTTATAAACGGGGGAGGTAGTGATTGAGCTGTTATATTTGGTGGGCTTAGGGAAAAAGGGTGTTGAACAATATTATCAATTCTGACTGTGATTTCAAACTTCAATTGGAGACTATTTTGTTGAAGTATTTGAATATTGTGTTCTTGAATATCTTTGTGAATATCTTGTCTATATTGTAATCTATTTAGTGCCCAATTGTGGAGTCGGCTACTTTCTTGATGTTGTCCAAATAGTGGGGGAGGTGCTACGAAAGTATTCCAATCTAACCGTAGAGGGGTGTTTGTCGATGACTGTTCTTGGTATCTAGCGTCAAGGTTGGTGGGGAAATTAAGAGGGAAAAGAGTTGGTGATATTTGACTTATAGATGGTGTTGATGGGAGTGAAAATTATTCTGGCAGGGATGATGTATCAGAAGAAATATCTATTGGTTCATTTACTAAGTTTGGTTCGCCTTGAGTATATGAATGTGTTGTCCAATATGGTGGTCTTTTGGTGGTGTCTGGGGGGTTAAAAGGATTTTCTCGGATTTGCTCTGATGTTGGAGTTGAACCTAGATAGTCTGATGGAATATTTGAAATGCTATGTTGTGAAGCAATTGTGAGAGTTTCTGGTAGTGTACTGCTTGAAAGTTCTGAGGTAGTTGGTGTTGCTGATTAGGGTATATTAAAATGAACTCTGGGGGTTTGAATATTTCCATTTCGTCTTGGATGTATAAAATGTCTATTTATTTCAAATGTATTTTGATTTTGGCTAATAGGTGTTACTCGATTGAGATTTTGTTGTAAAGTGGGATATTAATTATGTGTTGGTCCGCTTAAAGATGCTTGGCGATTAACTGGTTCTAATGGTTCAAATAATCGTGCGTGTCGTTCTTCAAAAGTGTATGAATTGTCTTGAAAAGAAATTCGTGTTGATGGTTGGGGGCTATTGGTAGTTGTAGGTGTTATTGGACTTTCATGGGATGTTGTTGGTGGGGGCTGGTTTGATGGTGGTTGATTAGCAATTTTGAAAAGGTTTTTGAGTTTTTAATTCTATTGGGAAAATTTATGTTGATTATAATATTCTTCAATAAAAAGTATCAAAAGAATAGTTGCTAAGGCGAATGTGGCTATTGCCTTTTTCATAAATTTGCACATTGTCATGATTAGGGATATTAAAAATGTGAGAAAAATTATGAATAAAAAAATATCTTTTCGACTAAAAATGGTTCGTGTCATTTAAACAGATTCTGTGTTTTCGTACCTGTAGATGTGGTCAAGGATTTGGGAAAGTTGGAGGTATATTTCAAATAGGGAATAGAAAACTAAAAAAAAGATTACCAAAACTTATAGAAAGGATTATTAGGGATTCAAAAGTTTCAATGAAAAAGAATAGCAAAAATTTTTAATAGAGTAGAAAATTTTGTGAAAAAATTTGAAAGTTTTTGTTTTAAGTTATCGACTGTTATAGAAAGAAGCCATTTTTAGTTGGAGGGTTTTTGAGGTCTGAATTGAAAAAATATTGTTAATTTTTGCATAGTTTGATAGGGGAGGGTTGTAATATTGAAGTAGTGTTTATTTTAGTTCTCAAGTTTTATCAAGTTGCTTTTTTTTGACCTGGAGGTCTTAAAAATAGTTATAGATATGCCTGGAGATTGATATCTGTCGGCTAATGAGTTTGTGTTAGAGATAATAAGGTGACAAATTTGAATGATTTCTATTTGCTGATTTAAAACTAGAAATTATCAAGTTTATTTTCAGCATGTTATTACGGAAATACGAAGGTTTAAAGTGATTTAAAAAAATATTGACGTTAATCAAAATTTAAGTTGTTTTTGAAATTCAACTTTCTTTAGTATTTTAGATTGTGGGATAAATATCTTGTAGTTTTTTAGTCTTTGACTTCTAAGTCGTGATGATTCTCTATGTTTGTATTTTTGTTGTTGATCCTGTGGTAAAATTTTTTCTGTCATTTTTCTATTTTTTCTTTCTTTTTGAGATATTTTTGGTTCTGGTGTGTTTGATATTTGAGGGTTTGCATTTTGCGGTTGGAATGTTTTTTGATTTTTATTGGTTTTAACGTTTTGATTTTGTTCCGTTCGTGGATTGTTTTGAACGATGTGTAAACATGTGAAAGAATATAATTGAGTTAATTCGCGGAGTGCGTATTCTTTTGGATAATAAGGTAACAGGTTGTTACGGTGTTGAACGATTTCTTTTTTACTGGAGTCAGTAAGTTTGTATGTTTTATCAGTAGTTTTATCAATTATTTGGTAGGGTCCTTTTCGATTTGGTTGTAATTTTTTGGAGATTCCTTTTTGTGTAATAAAATTAGGTATTAAAACAAGTGTTCCAATTTTTAAATCTGTGGCTGGCATGAAGCGTGAATTAATTTGGTTGTTTATATTTTGCCTTTGTAACTGTAGATTTCATTATGTTTTTTATCTCTTTTCAAAATCCATTTGGTATGTGTACCGGAAGCTAATTTTAAAATCTGTGGATGATGAAAGTGGTCTTCATTATGTGTATGTAAGGGTAGATTATAACAAATTGAATCTTTATTTGGTTGACAATATCCTTGTGTATTTTTATGGGCAATTGCTGTAAGCATAATTGGTTTTCGTGGCTTTTGATTAAAAACCGTTTCGTATGGTGACGTTCCTAGAGTTGTTGTGATTTGTGAATTATAGGATAAGGGGACTAATTTTACTTCTGCTGACCATTCAGTATATCGTGTATCATTTCCATTAATGATACATCGAATATATTCTTGTAGTGAACGGTTGATACCTTCGACTAATTCATTTGTCCATGGTGCATGAGATGTACGTGGTTTATGTTTGATACTATATAGATGGCATAATGTGATGATTTCATTATTTATAAATTCTGTGCCGTTATCTGTGACTAGTATTTCGGGTAGTCTGAATTTATCTATCCAATGTTCGTAAAGTGTTGTTTATGCGTAATAAGCATTACAATGTGGTACTGGGTTGAGTTCTACGTAGTGCGTAAATGCATCATGACCATAATATAAGAATTTCCTTCGGAAGATGATGAAATTGGTCCTTTTGTGTCAAATGAAATTCTATGATTGAAATATAGGCTTTGTCCTTTAAAATCTTGTTTCTGTGCTATTTGTTTTCGATTTGGATAAAGTTTATTTAAATGACATAATATGCAATCGTTGCATAATACTTTAATCCAAATTGGTGCATTTGGGAAATAAAAATGTTGTGTAAAATTTGAATATGTTTTTTCTGATCTCGAGTGTCCTTTTGTATTTTGTGTGTGTGATATGTTGAATGCTATCAACATCATACTGAGGGGAAGACAGGGTACTTTAAAATTAGGTGTTTGATATTCTAAAAGATCAGTGCTTTCATTTATAGTTGTATTATTAAATTTTCTAAAGTATCGGAGGAGTGTTTTATTTCCTAATATTGTTGCATCAGCTTTTGCTGGCTTTGGTTTATATTTGTGCCATGATTTGAGTTGTCTAATAACAGGGTCAAAATTTTGGTTTTTTTGTAATAATGGTTGTGTAACTGTTTCGGTTGCTGGTGGAAAAATATTTTCGATTTCTAATTTTGATAGGGGAATTGTGTCGAGTGGGTCATGAAGGTCAAAAACTTGATTTACTGTGTATTTTAAATTATTTGTTGGTGGTCCTGATAAATTTGTAGTATTAGTTAAATTTTCTTTTTCTATTAGTGGGAAAGGATCTTTTTCATGAGGTGGTTGTTTGATTTTCTTTTGTTGGGTATTATTTTTTATCCAATGTGAATATGGAATTGGTTTAAATATGGGTATACCTAATAAATCAACTTCATAATGATTATTTTGACAATCTAAATAAAGTAGAAAAGGTTGTAAATTATTTATTTATGATTGATCTATATTATTTTTAACTGCATATTTACATTCTAATCTTGGTCATGTTCCATTTTTTGCAAGATAGAATTTATCATTTTGTGGTATTTCAACTGTAGTTTTTCGTGTAAGTAGTTCAGATGGTGTATTTCTACTTAGCGTATCTGGTAATGCAAGGTTTTTCCCTGCTGTCCAAACTATATGTAAGTTTGGGAACTTCAATAGATTTAGTTGAAATCTATAAACTCTATGGTTTGGATTTGATTTCTGTGTAAAAAGAAAAAGAATTGGTTTGTTATCTGTAAATAGAACTGTTGGATGTTGTAATCCATGTATCAGAAATTCATATTCTGTAAGTGTGTATCTTATAGCTGTGCATTCTGTCATAAGAGTGGAGAGTCGTAATTCGGCTTGTGTAAAAAAGCGAGAGTTTGCTGATATAGGACTCATCTTATTTGTTCCATTGTGTGATTGTAGTAATGCTGCACCGATGCCAAAATTTAAAGCCTCGCACATTGCGTAAAATGATTGATTTGGATCTGGAATTGTATTTGACATTTGTTCTGTTAGCAGTTTTTTAATTTCTTCAAATCGTGTTTGATATTCGGTAGTCCATTCAAAGTTATTTTGCTGTCTAAGGATGTTATAGAAAGGTCTTAATTATAATTGCATTTTGTATACTTATTTACTTAAGAAATTTAACATTCCAAGGAATTCTTGGAATTTCTTTTTATTTGTGGGTGGTTGAAGTTTTTGAATTGCGTCTACGCGTGATTTTAATGGAGTAATAGTGTTTCTTTCAATAATGTGTCCAAGAAAATTTACGCGTGTTAGAAAAAAAATGTGATTTGTCTGGGGCTGCTTTCATGTTTTCATTTTTGAGTATTTGATGATACTGTTCTAAAATTATAATTATTTCATCTTTAGTTTGTGATTGCATGAAAACATTGTCTAAGAATGTGATTGCATTTTTCTTGAGTATAAGTGGTCTAAAAATTTTACTCATAAAAACTGAAAAAGCTGCTGGTCCTATGGATATTCCATAGAATAATCTATTGAATTCGTATTGTTGATTTCCAATAACGAATTGTGTTAACCGTCGTGATTGTTCATCTAATGGCATTTGGTTGTATGCGCTATTCATATCTGCGGTTGTGAAAAATTTATCATTTATTTTTGTTAGAATTACTTGAATGGGTTCAATAGGCCAATTGCATTTAGATTCGTCAATTAGTGAATTGAGCTATCTAGCGTCTAGAACAATTTTTAGTGATTCTCTTTTAGCTAGTATGATAACTGGGTTGATAAAGGTGTTATTTTTTGGTTGTTCCTCTTTATTAACTGGGGATATAATTTCATATTGTTCTAAAATGTCAAGTAGTCTGTTTACTTTATGTAAGTGTATTGGAACTTTGCTTGCTCTTTGTTTTTTGAAAATTGCGTGAGGTTTTAAAGGTAAATGAAGTGGTGAACTAATTTTTCCAACATCCAATTTTGATGTTGCATAAACTGTTGGATAATTTAATAATAGTTTGGCTAATTTGTCGAATTCGTTTTGTGTTTTTTGAGAACGTTGAAAATTAAACATTGTTAGAAAGTTTTGCTGTTCTTCTTTTTAATGTGATATTTTAAACGTTGGTTCAACAAACATGGTGTTTTTGTGAAATAATCTGTGTTTTTTTTTCGTTGCTTATTAAATTGTTTATTGATAATTCTTCATCAAGAATTGTTGATAGGCATATGTCGAGTAATTGTAATATATTATTGACTCGATATGCTACTTCGTTCTTAGGTAAAGTTGTGGCATTTGTTTCACAGTATCCTAAGAGTCTTAGAGGTAATTTTATCTGATATGGTGAATTGTTATATACGTGTAATGAAATAATATCGGAGTTTGAATGTTTCATGTATTTTATGGATGAAATTGTGATTCGAAAAAACTTATGAATAGGTTTAAATTCAAGGTTTAAATTCAAGAGATGTTGTTTTTTTTTGGTTTTTATCCTACTGGTGAACTTGTTTGATTGAAAAGTTATATACATTTCCTGATAGTGGTTTCAGGTATTTTCGTTCCTGATTGTATATAGGGTAAAATTTGGAGAAAAAGGGTGGTTGTTTGTTTAATCTTTGAAAGAATGTTGATTATGTATTCTTCATTCTTGTGTACTTGTCTTTAATATCGAGTTTACTATTTAAGATGTTTATTGTGGGAATATATTTAGTTATAAACGGTATGCCAATGATATTTTGTTTTATATCTGATATGTGGAATGTTTGCTTAAATGGTTTGTTTAGGATTTTGTTTTGTTCCATTGTTCTAGTGGGAACAAGGAAAAGTTGGATTTTTTCGATAATTAATTAATGTTGAGCCTTGTGCTGTTGCTAATTTGCTGGCTGTTTTAATAGGTATTAAGGTTGGGTGCAGTGTTCTGATTTCTTTCCAAGTGGGGAGATTAATAATATTTGATTCTGCTCCTGAGCGATTAAAAAATCGATTTCAAGATCTGGTGGTTGAAATTCTTAACTTTTTGGACTTTCTAAGAGAAATGGAATTGTCCAGATTTTTTCCATTGGCTGTTTTTTTTGTATATTTTGATATATGTGGTTTGTACTTGAGCATTGTATTTCGTCTTTTTCGGGTTTAATTACAGTGTTAATTTCATTTACTTCTTGTTCAACTGGTACATTATTACTAATGGGTCTAGTGTAGTAGTTTTGAAGAAGTTCCAGTTGATTTTCGTAAATATGTGAAGTGAAGGGTTGTTCATATACAATAGGTTCGTAGCCATTTTCAACTGTGATCATATTAACTGAGATGGTGTTATTTGTATCACTTTCGCTGTCTGTTGATTCACAACTAATGTGATTTAATTGTAATTCAGTACTTTCTGAATCATCGATACCAGCGGGGTCCGAAGTTGTTTCTTCAGTTGTTTGTACCTGATTAATTTGTCGTTGATGTTTCGGTGTGTTGCTTCTATATATGTGTTGGGAATTGGAGTAGCGATTATTATTTCTATGAGGAGATTGAGAATAATTTCTTTGTTGGTTGTTATAACTTGGATTCCTATTTTGTGAATTATTTCGTGGTCTATTTTAGTAGTTGTTATTGGTTCGTTGATAATTAGATCTGTTGTATGAATTGTTTCTTGATCTATTGTTTTGGTAACGTCGATTTCGATTATTTGAATAACTTCTATTCCTATTGTTTGAATAGTTTCTGTTTCTATTGTGTGATGAATTTTGTGATCTATCCTTTGATAAGTGCCTATTCCTAGAATTTTAATGGGAACCGGTATCAAATGAATAACCTCTTCTGTTTGAATTTGATCGTGAATAGTTGTTTCTATACTGATTATTTTGATTCTTTGAACGACAATATCTATTTTGTAAGAAATTTCGTGAATTTCTTTGTTCTGGTGACCTACCTCTATAACTAGAGTTATAAGGTGATAGGTTTCTTGAATTATTTGAATTATTTTGAAGTGGTTTACCGGAGCTATTATTACTATGTATATTTTGTTTGGTAAATTTTGGTCTTTTTTCATGAAATGATAGAATGATTTATTTGGATCTTTGTACTTTTGTGGTTTAATCTGGTTATCTTGTTGTTTTTGTCTACATTCGGCAATGTTGTATCCGTATCTTCGGCAATAATTACACCATTTTTTGAAAGATGGTTTACCTTTGAAATTTGGATTTTTCTCATATATCTTTAAAACTTCAGTGATTTTTTCAGTTAGGTCTACATCTGAATCTTGTATGTTGTTTATATGTGTAGTATTTGTTTCGATTATATTAACATATTGTGGTTTGAGATTTTCTTTTTCTTGGAGTTTCATTGTGATTTCTACTTGTTCTAGTTTGTCGACTAATTTTCTAAAATCTAAATCTGGTTCTCGAATTGAGGAGGGATGTGATGCTATCTTTTTAATAGCTTTTTTCCTTAATTGAGATGTATGAGTCATCATTAAGATTTCTGTCATTTTCGTGTTTTTATAACCATGAGTGTTAAGTGAATATGCTTTTCGAACTAGTTTTTCGATTCTAACTGCCAATTGTTTAATTGTTTCGTTTGGTAGTCTGCGAATTTCATTACATAAAACTCTTTGATGTTGTTTATTCCTTTCAGAGTCAAACATTTTTGAAAATTCTTGTGTGAATCTTTTTAATCTGTTTTTATGTCTATAGGTAAAACTGAAAACCATTTTTGAGCTACGCCATCAAGTGTTGTTTGTATTAACGCTGTGCGTCTATGTATCCAATTTTGGTGAAGTGGTGTATTAATTGGTTCAGGTCCTAAATTTAAAATTAAATTTGCTGTGACTGCATTTAAATAATCTTCTACAGAATATTCAGGGTCTGTGCCTGTAAATACCATCAATGGTTTATTTGAAGTTATTGACGATCCACCCATTAGAAACGGATTCATTGTCATTTGTAGTGTTTCTGCGGCATCTGGCTTTTGTGAAAAGTTTGTTATTTGATTTTTTGTTATTTCAAGTTGTTGTAAATAATATGGTAGTGGTATTTCATTTTGCATTTGCGTTGGTTGATAATAGTCTGTATTAAATGGGTTTTGTGAATAGAAATTCTTTTTTTTGAGATGCGTGATTTGGTCTAGGTTGTCCCATATGTTTTTCTCGTGTATATGGTTCAAAAATATCTGGTTGATTTACGTGATAAGAGTGGAGTCTTTGGTTTTGAAAATTTTGTTGATGGTTTTTGTCATAAAAATCGTCATCATCTGATGAAAGATATTTAGGTGTATAATATGATGTTTTATGTTTATTTTGGTTTTGCTGTTTATTGTTTTTTTTTCTGTTGAATTTGATTGTGAATAGTTGTTTCTATACTGATTATTTTGACTATTTGATCAACTATATCTATTTTGTGAGAAATTTCATGAATTTCTTTGTTCTGGTTACCTACCTCTATAACTAGAGTTATAACGTGATAGGTTTCTTGAATTATTTGAATTATTTTGAAGTGGTTTACCAGAACTATTATTACTATGTATATTTTTGCTTGGTAAATTTTGGTCTTTTTTCATGAATTGATAGAATGATTAATTTGGTTCTTTGTACTTTTGTGGTTTGTTCTGGTTATCTTGTTGTTTTTGTCTACATTCGGCAATGCTGTGTCCGTATCTTCGGCAATAATTACACCATTTTTTGAAAGATGGTTTATCTTTGAAATTTGGATTTTTCTCATATATGTTTAAAACTTCAGTGATTTTTTCAGTTAGGTCTACATCTGAATCTTGTATGTTGTTTATATGTGTAGTATTTGTTTCAATTATATTAACATATTGTGGTTTGAGATTTTCTTTTTCTTCGAGTTTCATTGTGATTTCTACTTGTTCTAGTTTATCGACTAATTTTCTAAAATCTAAATCTGGTTCTCGAATTGAGGAGGGATGTGATGCTATCTTTTTAATAACTATTTTCCTTAATTGAGGTGTTAGAGTCATCATTAAGATTTCTGTCATTTTCGTGTTTTTATAATCATGAGTCTTAAGTGAATATGCTTTTCGAACTAGTGTTTCGATTCTAACTGCCAACGGTTTAATTGTTTCGTTTGGTAGTCTGCGAATTTTATTACATAAAACACTTTGATGTTGTTTATTTCTTTCAGAGTCAAACATTGATGAAAATTCTTGTGTGAATCTTTTCCAATCTGTTTTCATGTCTATTGGTAAAGCTGGAAACCATTTTTGAGCTGCGCCATCAAGTGTTGTTTGTATTAACGCTGTGCGTCTATGTAACCAATTTTGGTGAAGTGGTGTAATAATTGGTTCAGGTCCTATATTTAAAGTTAAATTTGCTGTGACTGCATATAAATAATCTTTTACAGAATATTCAGGTTCTATGCCTGTCAATACCATCAATGGTTTATTTGATGTTATTGACGATCCACCCATTAGGTATGGATTCATTGTCATTTGTAGTGATTCTGCGGCATTTGGCTTTTGTGAAAAAGTTTTTATTTGATTTTTTGTTATTTCATATTGTTGTAAATAATATGGTAGTGGTATTTCATTTTGCATTTGCGTTGGTTGATAATAGTCTGTTTTAAATGGGTTTTGTGAATAAAAATTATTATTTTGAGATGCGTGATTTGGTCTAGGTTGTCCCATATGTTTTTGTCGTGTATATGGTTCAAAATATCTGGTTGATTTACGTGATAAGAGTGGAGTCTTTGGTTTTGAAAATTTTGTTGATGGTTTTTGTCATAAAAATCGTCATCATCTGATGAAAGATAATTAGGTGTATATATGGTGTTTAAATATCTTGTTGGGTAAGATTTCTAGTTCCATTCAAACTTTTCATGTTGTACAAGAGTTGAATTTAAGCTATTATTTTGTCTTCTATTGGGTAAAAATGAATTATAGTTTAAAGGTGTTGCATCTATTGTAAGTGGAAATACTTTTACATAGTCTTTATGAATAGAAATTGTGCTGATTGCTTGACTTGAGATGTCTATTTGAATGTTCAGGAATAATGGATGAGACCAATCAGGGTCCCAAATATAATCTGATTGTTCGGTAATGACAGTGTCATCATTGGTACTTTGAGGTCTTAAATTTTTTCTTGTTTGTGCAATTAAATCAATTTTATGTGTAAAATAATCAATTATGAACCATGCTAAGATTTTTTGTGTATTTTCATTGTTTGGAAAATTTTCACGGATTGTGTTTAAAAATGCTGAGAATGCGACAATTTCATTCCTTACATTCGTGTGTCTTGATGTTTGAAATGGTGACGTGCTTTCGGTTTCTGTCTTTTCTAGTATAGATAAATAAATTTATTATTGCAAAAACATCGTTAGTAAAAATTAAATTTGCTCTCTGTGAATTTTGGTGTTGTATGTTTTTAATGAATTCTAAGAATACTTTTGAAATTTTTATGTCGACGTCGTCTGTTTGAATAACATGTTTACCATGAAATTTACTTGCTGTACTGAGTTCTATGGTGTAAACTCCATATTGTTGTGTTAGGTTACATATTCCTTTTAAATAATGATCGACAATTTATCTTTTGATTTTTATTTCTGGGAATTCTGCTTTACATGGGCTTATTCCTTGTTCGAATAAATTTGCGATTAGACAATTGCAAAACTGTATTTGTCCTCTATCTTCAGTGAGTGAATTGATGAGAAATGGGAAAACAGAGTTTTCGTCTGGACTCTCGTCACTTGGACTCTGTATCATTTTTTCGTTTTATGACGGTCAGTGCGTAATGTTCGATGTGTCTGATTGGTTGATTCCAATTGTATAGACGTACTGGTTTAATTTTGTATATCTTTTTTGTTCTTCTTTTTCCTTGTTTTGATGAATGTGATGTGGCTTCTGAATCGGAAAAATATAATTGATTGTGAACTGGGTAGTTTTTATTTACTGTATCTTTTAGTTTGCAAAGTGCATCTAAATTACTGACTTCTGATTCGGAGACTGCGTTTCTTCGCTTTAAAAATCTTTTCCGTGCAATTTGTCTTGTTTACTTATAATTTTTCTTTTTTTTTGTTTGTCGTTTTGTTCGAATATATCCAATCGATTGTTTGTGCGGTGTGATTACGAGATCGTATGTTTCGTTGTTTATTTCGCAATTGTGTGGTACGATTGTTTGTTTATTTCCTAAATTGTTCAGTGACTTAAGGTGTAGGATGAAGGATGCAAGGTTGTTATTAGTGATTTTAATATCTTAGACTGTTATTCCTTACAATTTTTTGCTTAGCCTAACTTGGGTCTTTTTTAATCAGGGTTGGAGAGAAAAGCATATATCGATTCCGGAGAATGATTGTTACTTTCTCGTGGCTATGCTAAGTTAAGGTATTAACTTACTTAATCTTACTTAGGGGTAGTGATTGTGTTCAAGGGTTGGAGAATAGTAAATCGATCCACAAGGTTCAGGTATAATTAGAACGCAAGTAGTTCGTTAGGTACTAATTTAAACTTACTAAGATTTAAGATTTAGTCTGGGTCAGGTAAGAGGGGTGATCAATAGAAGGATGAATAACCGAAGTTCTTCACTGTTTAGCCTAATTAGAATGGTGAAAGTGATTTGGAAAATTTCTATTAGTCCTGGGTTTTTGAAAGGGTTGGGTAGTGAATCGACGTTTGAGGTCGTTAGACACTTTATTAATTGGGTGGGGGAGAACAAAACTATTCTATTTGATCCAAGGACAAGCCTTGATGATCAGGATATAAATTTTAATGGTATAAAATGGGTTAAATTTAACTATTTAATGGAGCTCCAAGGAAAACTTTGATGATCTAATTTAAGATTGAATAAGTTGAAGTCAAATAAAGGTAAAAATTAGGATAAGCCTTTAGAAATATTTTAAGTTTAATTGATAGAAAGGTTTAGTTTTATATGATATTAGTGGTTTTATGATTGCTGTTATGTTTAGGCGATGAAGCTGGAGATGACAGGATGATTTGTATAAACTAATAATTTATGATCGTGTTAACTAATTTTCATTTTTATTTTCGCTAAATAGATTTTTCAGATATCTTTTTGAAACTTACTGCAGTTTTGGAGGAAACGATTTGAGATGTTTTTATCAATCGTTATTGTACAATAGTAAGTTTGTTTTAGCGCCTGAAATAATCCTTGAAGATTTGCAAATGAAAATTTAAATTCAATGCTAGTAAAATTCTAAATATAAAAGTTTGTGTTGACTTTTGCCATACGACCATGAAACTTAATGGTAAGTTTTTTCGTAGTCGTAGATCGTCTCTTGTCCGAGATTTTCTTCCAATACCGGGTAGTTCTCGTATTGTACGGAATATCGGCTCTGATCTATTGAGTCGTAGAGACATTTCAATTAAATTATTGTCATGCAACATTTTGAAAATGTTCTTGTCTATTTCTAATCTAACTTGTTAGTTCTAAGCTAATTTGTTTTATAAGGTCTTATCCGAGACTTATGGTCGCACCAGATGAGTTAGGTTCGAGGTGTAACTCATAGACTAATTTCGGATAGGGTACACCGTCTGCTCATCACGCTATCTTATTTTCGGCCGGATAGATTCGTGCAACTTCTTAGTCTAATACCGATCCTAATCTTACTCTTATATCTACTAGTCTTAGGGTGTTTAACTAGTATCTGCTAGGCTCAATAGATCTAGAGTATACTGGCTTATTGCGATTGCTAAAAGGTCTCTTGGAGAGGTAACTAATTTCTAAGTTAAATTCAAATAATTCGTTTGTTAGTTAGATGGATCATGATTGGTTAATATTAAATATTTTATAGTGAAAAAATATCTAATTTATAACCAATAAGAAAATATAGTTTAGATCTGGTTCCAGAACGTTAGCGAGGCATGAAATCGTTATAAATACATCCTAACTAGTTTCTGGCAAGGGAGTTGTCCGGCCCCAAAAAAGATACTATTTAGACTCTGATTTTTTTTGGTTTAAACAACTGGCTAAAAGAGACTCATACTCCGTAATATTTTTTATGTAGAAAATGATCTGATTTTTTCTTGTAATTGTCTTTTTTCTGGTAAAAACTACCTTGAGGAGATCGAGCAAACTCCATCTTAAAACTATATGACTTTGTATCTTGGTGCAAGCTTCTTTGAGCAGTTCAAGCAAACTCACCTTAAACTTTATATATGGCTGTGTATCATGTTGTAAGCTACCTTGAGAAGGTCAAATAAACTCCGGTTGAAAGTTACATGGATGTATATCTGGGTGTAAATTACCATGAGAAAACCGAGCCAACTCGCGTTAAAAGTTATATGGCTGTATATTCCCGTGTGAACTACCCAGTACAGACCGAGCAAACTTACTCTCTTTAAAAGCTAAATTACTCTGTATATTGGTGTAAATTACCTCGAGGAGATCGGAAAAATTGTCGTTAAAATATATGGCTATGTATCTTGATGTAAACTACCTTAAGGAGACAGAACAAACACATGTAAAATTTTATATGGCTGCATATTTTGGTCAAAACTACCGCGAGGAAACCGAGCGAACTCCTGTTAAAAAATTTATGGCTTTGTATCTTGATGTAAGCTACCTTAAGGAGACCAAGAAATTTCTCGTTAAAAAATTTAGCTGAGTATCTTGATATAAACTACTTTGGAAAAACCAAGAAAAAGCCCGTTAGAATTTAAATGGCGGTGTATTTTGCTGTAAACTACATTGAGAAGACCGAGCACACACCCTGTAAAAGCTATATGAGCTTATATCTTGGTGTAAACTACCTTGAGGAGATCGAGCAAGCTCCTCTTAAAGTCTCGATGGCTTTGTAACTTGGTAAAAACAATTTTGAAGAAACCGAGAAAACTCCTATTAAAAAACTTGAGGAGATCGAGTAAACTCATTCTGACTGTGTATCTTGGTGCAAGCTACCATGAGCAGACCATTAAACATAGCATGCTTTCGTTAAAATCTAGATGGCTGTGTATCTTGGTAAGAATTACCTTGAGGAGATCGAGTAAACTCGTTTTTGAAACGATATCTCTTTGTATGTTGGTGCAAGCTATCTTGAGCAGATCAGGCATATTCACGTTAAAGTTCAAATATGGTTGTGTATCTTGGTGTAAACTACTTGGATGAGACCAAGCAAACTCCTATCAATATTTTTATGGCTGTGTATCTTGGTGTGAACTACCATGAGAAAACCGAACTAACTCCCGTTAAAAAATTTGTGTTAATCACTTTGGAGATATCCAGCAAGCTCCAGTTAAAATCTCGATGGCTTTGTAACTTGGTAAAAACAATTTTGAAAAAACCGAGCAAACTCCTATTAAAAAACTTGAGGAGATCGAGTAAACTCATTCTGACTGTGTATCTTGGTGCAAGCTACCATGAGCAGACCATTAAACATTTTATGGCTATGTATCTTGGTGTTAACTAACTTGAGGAGATCGAGTAAACTCGCAACAGATTTTTATACGGCTGTGTATCATGGTGTAAACTACCTTGTTGAGGTCAAGCAAACTACGGTTGAAATTTATATGGCTGTGTATCTTGGTGTAAACTACTTTGATGAGACCAGGCAATCTCCTGTTAATATTTTTATGACTGTATATCTTGGCGTAAAATACCATGAAAAAACCGAACAAACTCCCGTTAAAAATTATATGGCTGCTTATCTTGGTGTAAGTTACGTTGAGGAGGTCAAACAACTCCCGTCAAAATTTGTTTTACTTTGTCTATTGGTGTAAGCAACATGAGAAAACCAAGCAAAATGCCGTTAAAAACTACGTGATTTTGTATCTTGATGCAAACTAACTTGAACAGACCGAGCAAACTCCTGTTAAGCTGTTTATGTCTGTGTATGTTGGTGTAAGCAACCTTGAGAAAACTGAGCAAGCTCCCTTTAAATTTATATGGCTAAATATCTTGCTGTAAGCTATCTCGAGGAGACCAAGCAACCACACGGTTAACTTTATATGGCTGTACATCTTGATGTAAGCAACCTTGAGGAAACCAGGCAAGCTCCTGTTAAAATCTAGATGGCTGTGTATCTTGTTAAAAACTATCTTGACTATCTCGAGGAAACCGAGCAAACCCCATTAAAATGTATCTGGCTGTGTACCTTCTTGAGCAGACCAAGCAAACTCTCGTTAAAATTTAAATATGGCTGTGTATCTTGGCGTAAACAACCTCGATGACACCAAGCAAACTCCTGTTTTTGTTTTCATGGCTGTGTCTATTGGTGTAAGCAACCATGAGAAAACCGAGCAAAGTCCCGTTAATAACTATATGATTTTGTATCTTGGTGTAAGATACCTTGAACAGACCGAGCAAACTCCTGTTAAAGTTTTATGGCTGTGATTGTTGGTGCAAGCAACCTAGAGGAAACCGAGCGAGCTCCCTTTAAATTTACATGGCTGTGTATCTTGTTGTAAGCTATCTTGAGGTAACCACGCAACCACTCGTTAAATTTTATATGGCTGTATGTCTTGGTTAAGCAACCTTGAGGAAACTGAGCGAGATCTCTTTAATTTTACATGGCTGTGTATCTTGCTGTAAGCTATCATGAAGAGACTAAGCAACCAACTGTTAAATTTTATATTGCCGTATATCTTGATGTAAACTACCTTGAGGAATCCGAGCGAACTCCCGTTACAATTTTTATGACTGTGTGTCTTGGTGTAAACTTCTTCGAGGAGACCGAACAATTTCTCATTTCAAAATATTTGGCTGAATATCTTGATAAAAGCTACCTTGCAAAAACGGAGAAAGTACCCATGAATTCTTATGGATGTGTATTTTGTATTAAGCTACATTGAGAAGACCGAGCAAACTCCCTCTAAAAGCGATATGACCTTGCATCTTGGTGTAGATTATCTTGAGGAGATCGGGAAAATTCCCCTTAAAATATTATGGCTGTGTATTTTGATGTAAACTAGCTAAAGAAGACCGATGAAACTACCTCTAAAACTTATATGACCTTGTATTTTAGTGTATTTTAGCTTGAGGATATCAATAGCCTGCTCTCGTTAAAATCTAGATGGCTGTGTATCTTGGTGTGAATTACCTTGAGGAGATCGAGTAAACTCGTTTTTGAAACGATATCTCTTTGTATGTTGGTGCAAGCTACCTTGAGCAGACCAGGCATATTCACGTTAAAGTTCAAATATGGTTGTGTATCTTGGTGTAAACTACTTGGATGAGACCAAGCAAACTCCTATCAATATTTTTATGGCTGTGTATCTTAGTGTGAACTACCATGAGAAAACTGAACTAACTCCCGTTAAAAAATTTTTGGCTGTGTATTTTGGTCTAAACTACCTTGAGAAGATCAAGCAAACCCCCTCTAAAAGCTATATAACCTTGTAACTTGGTGTTAATCACCTTGGAGATATCCAGCAAGCTCCAGTTAAAATCTCGATGGCTTTGTAACTTGGTAAAAACAATTTTGAAGAAATCGAGCAAACTCCTATTAAACAATGTATGGCTGTGTATTTTGGTTTAAACTACCTTGAAGAGATCGAAGTAACTCATTCTGACTGTGTATCTTGGTGCAAGCTACCATGAGCAGACCAAGCAAACTCACGTTAAAATTTATATATCGCTGTGTATCATGGTGTAAGCTACCTTGTTGACGAGGTCAAGCAAACTCCCGTTGAAAATTAATTGGCCCTGTATATTGGGGTAAGCAACCTTGAGAAAACCGAGCAGATTCATTGTGTATCTTGATGTAACCTCAACTCTCGTTAAATTTTATATGGCTGGTTATCTTGGTGTGAACTACCTTGAGGTCAAACAAACTCCAGTTGAAATTTAATTGACTGTGTCTATTGGTGCAAGCAACAATGAGAAATCCCAGCAGACTCCTTGTGTATCTTGTGTAAAATACCATGAGAAAACCAAGCAAAGTCCCTTTAAAAACAATATGATTTTTTAAATCTTGGTGTAAACTACCTTGAGCAGACCGAGCAAACTCCTGTTAAAGTTTTCATGATTTTGTCTATTGGTGTAAGCAACCATGAGAAAACCCAGCAGACTCCTTGTGTATATTGATGTAAACTACCATGAGGAGGTCAAGCAAACTCCGATTGAAATTTATATATCTGTGTATCTTGGTGTAAACTACCTTGAGCAGACCGAGCAAACTCCTGTTAAAGTTTTCATTATTTTGTCTATTGGTGTAAGCAACCATGAGAAAACCCAGCAGAATCCTTGTGTATCTTTGTGTAAACTACCTTTAGCAGACCGAGCAGATGTTGGTGTAAGCATCCTTGAGGAAACCGAGCGAGCTCCTTTTAAATGTATATGGCTGCGTATCTTGGTGTAAACTAGCTTGAGGAGAGCAAGCAAACTCTTGTGAAAAATTTTACGGCTGCAGTGTTTTCCAATATAGCAGGTTCGAGTCATCTCTGATTTCTTCTCTGCATAAACGACTGGTTTGATTTTTTAAAAATTACTTTGACTTTTGAAATAGTTTAATTTGTTGATTAATAATCACAAGTCAGTTTTTCCCCAGTTTCAATAAAAATTAAGCACTCAAAATCCCCAGCTCCAATTAAAATTCCCAGTTCCAATAAATGTCCCAGTTACTCTCATCAGCTTCTATAAAATTGACGCACTCAAGTTTTAAATTTATAAAACGTATATTGAATTTGGGTCATAAAAACCGTTTTTTTTTACCGACAGCAATAAAAAACACAAACTGAGAAAATTAACTACTAATTTGTCTTGTCAGTAGCGCAAAAGTTTCTGATGAGACAATTTTCTCTATAAAACTTTAAAAAAACCAAAGACTTTTCGTTTTTTTTTTTTTCGTTTTTCCATTTTTTTAAAACTATTCCTGAGCTCCGTTGTTCTTTTTTATCAATGTAGAAGAAAAAAAACTAAAAATAAATGAGAACAAAATACCAATTTTTTTTCTTTAAGTAATTTAATAGGTATTTAATTTGATTAGAGTCAATGAAAAGAAAGATTTTTGAGTATTACAAAATCTTAAACAGATTTTGAGTGAGACTGAAAAAAAAACGATGATAATCTATTTGACAGTTCTGTGATGCAAATTATTTTTCAGTGGCATCTGAAGTTTGTTTTTGTTACCAGTGTGAATATTGGAAGAAAATTACTAATCTATTAATAAGCTATCAATTAAAAAATCTTAACTAAAAAGCTGAAAGTAAAAAAACTTACCCACCCAATTTTAAAAGGTATAACATTTAAGTTCTGAATAAAAAAGTTGCACACTGACTTAACAAGTTTTTTTTTCGTTTTTTCTTTCATTTTGTTGCCAATCAGTTATTTTATTGAAGTTTTAAGAGTTACAACAGTAACTGAGGTTTAAAATTCATTGAATTGATTTCTGTTCCGACTATTAAAAATGGGGAGAAAATTCGTCTTCAAAAACCGCAAAAATTGTCGGAATTGATCAAGTTATAAATGATTCAAATGATACTTTAGAGAGATTTCAAAAATTACCAGTGTCGAGAACAACCGAGCAAGTAGGTTTAAAAAATAAATTCTTCCAAAACAAATAGTTTATGGAAGTTTCAATGGGTGCTTCCTTGGCAATGAAAGTTTTTTTAAACTCGAAAAATTTTTAAAGCACAAAAGTTTATACGAACGCAGAAACTAATTATTTCGTCTTCGAAGCTGCGTGATGTAATATGAATCATGCCATTTAACAGAATCCGAAAAAAAATGAAAAAAAAATGAAAAAGAAAAAAATGAACAAAGTTATTCAAAATTAAAATGTCAAAATTCAAATAACTTCAAAATACAAAATCACTTTCAATTAAAATATAAATTGCTTAAATGAAAAAAATATATATTTTGTCAATTTGGCATAATTATTGTGAGTACAATTCGACTACAAAAGAGAAAGCGTTGAGTTAATCTTATAAAAAATTATTTTGAACTGAAGTGAGGCAAAATTTTTAGTTCCAATATTACGCTACTGTACACATATTACGTCAAATCGCAGTTGATATTGCGTGTTAAGCGAATACTTAGACGAAAAAAATATCGTGTTTCGATGCTCCATCAATTTTTGAAACATGAACAAATGGCAGTCACATACTCATTAACGAGACATAATATGAGCAGCTTCAAATGCCATTTTAAATGCCATTTTAATCTAATGATCAATGAAGTCTTTGAAAAGTTAGATAATTTGTCTGTTCGATTGTTCTGTAGTTCTAAGTAGTCTTACAATTATTAGTCTCAGTAGTCTCAAAATTAGTCTCGAAATAATAAAAGAAAATTTTTTAAAATTCTGGGCTAAAAAAAAAGACAAAAAAACACAATTTCATGTCTTTTGTATAACTCAGAGCTTTTATTGTCCTCTTTTTATTTGAGATTTCAATACAATTTGAGATTTCAATACAATATAACTAGTTAATTTAAATTGATTTTACATTTGCAGACGGCCATATTGACGACGGTTACAACCGCAAACTTTTGTTTGAAAAACTTCAGATTTTCTCACGCCGTCTCAAATTGAGCTCAAACAGCACACTTTTTGCGCCATTCAGCTAAAACTGGACTTCTAACTAGATAAATTTGGCTACTTTCTTTACTTTTTGGCGTTGTGTATCACAGCATAGTTCTCAATTTAACTTGAAAACAACTTAATTCCTCGTACTATTTACTTTTAAATTTAAAATTACAAATTTGAGAAACAAATGTCGTTTGTATACAAAGTTTCAGAACAAAACAATACCTTAGACAGCCCAGACCAAGACTCAGTCGGCTGGAATGTTTTGGCAGTAGCAGCAATTAATGTCACTGACGCAGTCGGTTATATATTCACGCTGCTTGGCTTTCTCTTCAACTACTTCTGCTACATAACTGCAAGTCATCTGCCTGAATCAACGAGTGCTACTTTGATGAAGTATGTTGCAGTTTGGGACACAATTTCTCTCCTCAAAATCGGATTGTTTGATGGTGCATTGAGAAAGTTTGGACTGAGGTGGGAACTGTACTCGGTAAGATATTTCTATGCGCGTGAGTGTGTGTGCATGCGTGTGCGTGTTTGTGTGCGTATTTGTGTGCGTCTTTGTGTGTGTATCCGTTTGTTTGAGTGTATGAGAGTATGTGTGAGGCTGTACGTTTGTTAGCACTCCCGGAAATCCATGGTTCAACATCGATTATATTGTCACTTTACAGTCAATCTCTAAGTTTTTTTATATATTACTAATATATAAAAAAACTTAGAGATTGACTGTAAAGTGACAATATAATCGATGTTCTAGCTGTAAACCGTATTCATCTGTCTATTTGCCGTATACAGCGCTGTAAACAGCAGCTTGGAAAAATGTTTTTTTTTTTGAAAAAATTTATTGAATCTCTTGAACATCATTATCTTGATCATCAACGTCACACCAGTTTTGAATCTCAGCTTGTACTTCGACTGGTTCTTTGTCATTGCGCGATATCTTGAGAATTTTTTCGAAGTTGTAACGAACAAAAAGAGTATCATTCAGACGCTCAGCACTCAAACTTGCTCTGAGTTGACTATGAACCAGCTTGTGACGAGAAAAAGCACGTTCAACGCTAGCTTCCGAAATTGGAATTTTGAGCAGAACGTTCGCCATTGTCTGATGAACCGGGAAACTGCTGGTGACAATTGGTATCCCAAGGACCTGATTGTCAAGAATAGTAGTGTGTTCAGTTTCAAACTGGTCAAAACGCTGTGGTGGACACTTGATAGAGCAATTTTCAGAACGTTAAAATTGGAGAATAAGTCGCCAATTAGCAGATTCAGCAAATGTACCACGCACCCAACATTAACGCAACGTTGTTTTTCTTGGGCAACTTGCCTCAAGGCTGCTTGCATATTGGGCGCATTGTCGGCGACACAGGCAATAACTTTGCCCCCTGCTTCTTCAATTTTCTCGATAATTTGAAGAGTTTCTCTCGAAATGTAAGCTGCTGTTTTTTCTGCTGCAACAATACTGCTCCAATAAAAAATAGCTCCGTCGACATTGAGAATGTAACAAATATGGTGTTGTTTGGATATTCCATTCGTCCATCCATCTAACATAAGGGAAACGAGCTTGTTCTTAAACATTACAACAGTTTTTGTTGTCCAATCTTTAGCCAACATTGTAACTCTCTCAGCAATTTTCTTCCTGCTGTACCCGCAAAAGTCAAAACCCCACTTGAAAATATTGTCTTCCACAATATCGAATGGTAACACATGGCTCGAACAACACAAAGCAATAGCTACTCGGTCAAGTTTCGGTAAAACAGGAAAGTCTCCGCTCTTTTCCGTGTAAAACTCAGTTATTTTTGGCACTTTTGCTGCGGAGCCACTCTCCGTAACAAGAAATTCGGGATGCTTATTCGTTATATGTGCTTTCAAAGAAGTACCATGAGATTTAAGATCATTAAACTTGATCTTAGCAGGGCATGATTTGCAAAACTTGAATCCAGGCTCAGTTTCCTTCGATTTATAAAACGAAAGAAATTGCGACATCCTGACGTGTAACGTATAACACCAAGCGCAAATGAGCTCTGAGCAAATATTGCTTTCTTTGTTATGCGTACGGCATACAGCCATTGGCCAAATACAGCGCTGTATACAGCCAAGCCAATTCCAGCCCTGGGGATTAGATTTCATTTCCCAAAGTATTAAATCAATTGGTTTTTAAATACTTACATTAGAGTTTAATAGTTTCCCAGGAATAGGAGTGAATATATGTAAATATAAAGTAAACCTACTCAAATTTTGATCAAAAATAATGCTGAATCAATATAATTTTAATAGCACCAAAGTCAGCAAGAGTTCTTAGTGTTATGGAAATTACTTTAAAATTTCTATTCATTCTCACAAGTAAGTTGATTTCCATGTAATCTTGATTGCCGTTTTCAAAGTTTTGTGCACTGTTTGTGTTTTTTTGTTCTCATTTGCCTATAAAATTTTAAAAGCGACTGTACGAGTGATCAATCTTTTAATTATTTTGTTTAAGAATTTTTTCTTTGATTTTATTATTGGTTTTCTTTTCTCAAATTAATGACAGAAACTTAATCTGGCTGAAAAAATATGCCCAAAAATGGGCAAAAGGAAAACAATACGCTACCAAAAGAAAAATGAGGTAACTAAAAGGAAAATGAGTACAAGCCAGTTATGATCTGAAAGCTTTCAGCAGATAGACCCAGTCAGCGCAAGAAGAAGCAGGGAAATTTCTTTTAAGCCTTTGACTGTCGAAAGGATTCAAAGTAAAATCCCATCTTTATGTTGAATAATTGACGATGAAATAATAAGTTCACCCGCATCCAGTTTCATGTGTTAATAATCGATTATATTACGATTTGTAGTACTAGTCTCACTAAAATTGAAAAACAATCGATTTTAATCAATTAATAATCGATTATAAGCTCTCTTTTTAAAATGAAATTAAATTTAATTATAACCCATTATAATCAATTATAATCGATTGTTCACTCGTATATTTTTGATACAATTATAATCGATTATAAATGATCAAATCAATTAGTTTTATTCAAATTTCTATTTCATTAGTTTTGCACAAAAATCCATTATAATCGATTATAATTGATTATAATTCTTTTTGTTTGTCCAATTTTGTCTTCGAAGTTGCATCTAAATTGCTGATATTTTATGCTTTTTGTGGACGTTGGTTCCTATGAAAAATGATAAAAATATTTTGAAGTTTTCCGATTATTTCAAATTTAAAAGTTTTTTATTTCATTTCTTCCCCATTAGAGTTGTTTTGTGATGCATATTTTGAGCTTTTTTAAACCCCAAAACATCAGCAAATTGATTTAGTTTCATTATTGATTCGGAAATTTTATTTTTCATCTACCGCGAGAAACTTTCCACTCATATGAAAGGATCTCTATGAAACTTTTGCTTAGTAAAACTTTGTGTTCAGATGAAGCAAAGTGTTCAAGAGATCTCTCTTTTACATATTTTTTTATTGTCACAAAAAATAACCCATAAGATATAATTCAATTATAGAAAAATTTCGGCAAAATAAGAGATTATAGTCGATTATAATCAATTACAATTAATTTTAAGGGTTTTTAGTAGGAACTATAATCAATTATAAGAGATTATAACCTCTTGGAAAATATCACGATTATAATCAATTACAAATCCCTTAAAGACATAATTTTGGTAATTATAATCAATTATTATTGTCAGAAAATCATCATAATAATCCGTTATAATCGAGTAATCACGCCTAAACTTGGATGCGGGCAGGACAGACACAATCAACAAAAGGCTTAAATGGCGTTCTAGGATTCCAACAGTCGAAATTTAGAAAAGAGCACGTTTGCTCCGGATTCAACCAAAAACAGATTTTCAACACCGTTATTTCTTTTTTTTTACAATCATAATGTATGTTGCATGTTTTTAGTCTATCTTTCTAATGACAAATCCTAAACTGTAATCCAGGAACCTCAATTTTGTTTCAAAATCAGTATGGTGCGTTTTTGCTCTGTTTGTGGTTTTTTTGTTCTCATTTGTTTATAAACTTTTAATAGACTGTACGAGTGATCATTCTATCAATCTTATAATTATTTTGTTCAGGCATTTTTTCTTTGATTTTATTAATGGTTTTGTTTTCTCAAATTAACGACAGAACCTTTATCTGGCTGAAAAGATTTGCCTAAAAATGGGAAAAGGAAAAAAGTTGTTACTTGAAGGAAAATGAAGCTACAAAAAGGAGAATGAGTACAAGTCAGTTTTGATCTGAAACATTTCAGCAGATAGACCGAGTCAGCGCAAGAAAAAGCGCGGAAAATTCTTTTGAACCTTTGACTGACGAAAGGAGTCAAAGTAAAGTCCCAGCTTTATGTTGAACAAATGATGATAAAATAAAAAAGCTCAGGACAAAAACAAGCAACAAAAGGCTCAAATGGCGTTCTAGGATTCCAAAGTGAGTTATATCCTTTTGGTTATACTCATAGAGTAATTTCAGATAAGGTACACCGGTTGCTATCTTATTTTTGGCCGGATAGATTCGTGCAACTTCTTTGTCTAATACCAATCTTAATCTTAGTCTTTTTCAAGATTTTCTGCAATGAATCATTTGAAATGGAAAAACTTTTGATTAAAAGTTTTTGTTGTAACCGACTCAGGGGAATTGTTGTAGTTTTATAGAATTGATGATCTTGTTGTTTGATCTGCTTAAAAATTTGCATTCGTAAATGAGTCTACCAAGTCTAAGACGAGTTTGACAACTGGTTTTGGGGCGGAGCCCTAATTTTTTTTACTTTCCCTAAGTTTATTAAATAGAGATAGGCTTGGACAAAAGTTTTTACATGAAAACATGAACAATTTCTAGTTTCGAAAGTAGAATATAAATTTTAGATTTTCAGCGGAATAAAAACTTTAGCTATTGATCCAGTTTTCTCAAGTTGGGTTAAAGTTATCAAAACAGTAACAAGCATAAATTATTTTAGAAATTCAAAGAGCTAAAAGGGCATCTATTTGTTTCTTTGAATTTTGAAAGGCGACATTTTTTCACCAAAGTCAGTTTTTTTGTTTACTTGCGTTCATTACTCTTCTCCAATCTTCCACTGGCTCTGTTTCAAAATGACAAATTCATTACAGTTAGAGAAGGTGAACAGAACACTTGCCATTAAATATAATCATCGAGGGATATGAAAATTAGGCATAAAACTACCCTCCCATATCTGTGCATTTCTGTTCAATACTGGTTGTGGGAAGCTGCCCTACCTAAGCGACAACGTCCAATTTTTCTACACGAAAGTAATGGCTTTCGATTAGTTAAAACTTTTGACAGATTTTTGAGTATTTTTGCCTTTTCTCAAAAATTTTTCTTTAAAATCTATTTTGGGTTCAATGCAAAAAACAGGTTGGTGGTAATCGTCTCTGCATAAGCGATGTGTGGGCTCTTGAAGAAGTCAATACTTTGTATTTTGACCACTCTTGAAAGTTTGTGACTTTTTTAGAGAACTACCCTCTGAAATCTGAGATTTTGGGTTCAATCAAAAAATAAGGTGCGGGAATGTATGCTGTATAACCAATTTTACATATCCAGGCAGCTCTGATTCTCGGAGAAGTATTTGAAAATCTTTGTTTTTTGACCGTTTTTTGAAAACTTTTTGACATTTCATAAAAAGTACCTGCCAAATCTTAAGTTAAGTGTTTCATCAAAAAAATTGGTTTTCGTCAAACTTTTTAGCTGAGATGGCCACAACCAAGATGGCCGCAAAAACCTATGGATTTCGAAAATCACTTTTTTTTGTCATTTTTTCTAGTTTTTTTTCTACTTTCTTTGATTTTTCTTATCAAATCTGAGAAGAAAGGTTCAATCGAAGCAACCGTTTGCAAACATTAAAAATAAAAAGTGGGTTATTTGGGAAAATTCCAATTTCTCAAATGTTTTCACTCTTCGTCTTATTTTTGTAGAGAAATATCCATTTTTTGAATAATCTAATTTATCCAATTCAAGCCGGATTAATATGAAAAACACTATATATCAAACAGTTACCTCTAGCAAAAGCTGAGCCTCTAAATAAGTATATACATCTTTTGACTTTTAAATTCCGTCCATTTCAAAAATTGAAACGAAACAAACTGTGATATTGCAAGTTTGAATACTGTGTCCGCAAAAAAACCGCAGAACCTAAAAGAAAAATCTTACAACATGTGTTCAGTACACACCTCGGGTACTTGGCTTGTGTTTCAATTCTCAAAGTCGAGAAGAAGTAATTTTACGAATAAAAACAAGCAATCGAGAAACAACTTTAAGACGCAATATGCTCGATTCTCGTAACGTGAGTCAAAACTTATACGAAAACACAAAATACGCCAAGTTCTGGTCGTAAAAGTTAAAAAATAGTTCAAGCTGTGTCGAAACATAAGAAGAGTTTATTCAAAATGTATGTCGCCCACCGTCTTTTTTTTTTAAACTCATTTAAATTTTGAGTTCGATTTGAACAAAACAACTCATTAAAAACTCCGCCAATGTTTTTAATTAAAGCAGCATGAATCAACCGGGATTCCTTTTATGAAATAAAAAATTCAGCTTAAGATTAAGGGTTTCTGTGGTAGATAGATTAGTTTTAACTGAAAGTTTTTCGAAAGTCCATATTTTTTAAGGTATTTGACCCGTGAAAGGTCTTTGATTCAAACAAAAGATCCATTTTTCGTCTAAGACCTTTTAGTGTCTGTGTCATCAAAGCAGCTACGACTTTTTATTGACACTGGACCAAGCAACATTTCCAGTTTTTTTTGTCTATACATTTTTTCGTGGCATAAAGAATAATTACAGCCCATCAATTTCCCTTAAATTTTAATTTCAGCTCGTAAATTCGAAAACTTCTAAAATTATTTATGTATTCTGGCTATGTTACGCCTTCAAAACATGAGTTCCAAATTTTTGACCCAAATAAGTCCGAAAAAAAAACAATTTTGTCTAGCATGTGTCAAATGTACATTATTTTAAGTTAAATTGTTGCAGAGAAAAGACATAAACGTGAGGAAAAGGTTCATTCAATTGCTTGCTGAAATCAAAAACTGCAGCTTCTGGGTCCCGTGACTGAATTTAAGATATCCATTTCTGGTCGTCAAAACTACAACTTTTCTAGAGAATTCTTTAGCTCAAACGCTAATGATTTTTGAAATATTTCAAAACAACTCAAAAAAAATTGTTTTTCTTTTCCAAAAAGATTTGTCGGGATTTGTTTGTCAAAACTGATAGGTTATTGTAGACTGATGTTTTCTCGCTGACTTATCAGAAAGGGTATCTGCCAGAACAGTTAGTACTGCCGCTGTTTTCCTCTCTTTGGTCGTCTCGTCCCGAGTCTTGAAAAGACCGACCCCACAAAAGATTAGCGGTATGATTTGCCACTCATTACGTAGAATAAAAAATTATCCGATGTGTTTACTATTGCAAAAATAGTCGTAATGGATTTAAATAGCAACCATAGTGCTGAATTGGAAACTGCAATGGCCATAAGAAAAACGTTGATGACGATGGATAAAGTAAATACTAGGTAAGCGGTAGACATAATCAGGATCATTTTCATGTACTCTTGCAATTTTTTTCGCTTTTGAATTTGTCTTTGGTGGTTACGTATGTTGGCCTTTTTTCCGGTGGTAATGTCTGTAGCAGTATTGTTACCTTGTTGTTTTCTAGTGCCGCGTGATCTCAGCTTTCGTACAAAAATTATGTTGCAGACAGTCACAATCACACATGGTATTGTGAAAAACAAGTTGTAGTACCTCAAAACGTGGCTCAAAGTTACGCCGTATTGACCTAATTCACAATAAACACATTCACCATTCTCTTTGGTAATTACAAAAAACTGAGCTAGGACAATGTCTAGACAGCTGAACGCGGTAACCACACCGCTTGCAAACCTCATGTTCCGTGAAGAACCGTTGTAGTAGTATATGTTGGAGGAGCAGTTCAGCCGGAGATAGAGGGGAGGGGGGGGGGGTGAAGAAATCTATGTATTAACACAGGCTATAGACTATCCATTACGTCGCCAATCCGTGTTATTTCAATAGTCAGATTTGACTATTAGTGTACATGGATTCCGAATTCAAATGATATAACATGCACATGCCATGGATTCCGCGTTCAAATACTCGCATGGCGGCACGAACAGGCATATACGCAAAATCCCGGAATCCGGGACAATCAATTAAACACCGAAAATTGGCAAAATCCTGGAATCCATGGTATAGCGAACAATTACTTGAATTCGGAATCCAGTACATGGTCCCGGAATCCGAGCCATTTTTACTCAACCACTAAACAAATAGTTGCTAAACAAATAGTTGATAAATTCAATACACTATAACCATGGAATCCAAGACGTTGGAATCCAGTGAGAAAAATGGCATGGTCAGTTGGCCAATCACACTCCGATATGACTTCGCCTATTAACGCCTCTGCCTTGCTGGATAATACAGCAGTCCGAGAAAATCTCCTCGACTTTGTAGAAAACTTCGATGCGGCCCCAACCATCAACTCGCCTAGCACCCCGTCTCGTGCTATTGTGGAAATGGCTCCGGCTAACCCGCCACGCTCTCGCCCGTTGCTAAGATACACCCGCCTGCAGACCGTCAGAAATCAAGCTTGGAGGAATTGTCAGGGGCCTCCCAGATCTCCACTACAGTCTATTGCGAGTTTCATCGAAAAGTGTCGTCGCAGACGCCTCGCAATCCAGGCCCGTCAGCAGCGTGAGTCTCATGGAGTTTGTTTGTTCAAAACAAAACCCTTCGTCTCCCAAGACAAAAAGGAGATAGTAGGCCTTCCCAGCCTATTTGATGTTGGGCTGCTAGCGGAACTTACGGATGAAGATGAATTTCTCGGACCCATGAAGAGGGCAATCTTGGACAACGATGTTCAGTCTTTCTCGAAACAGGGTGTGTACATTGCGCAATTTTGGCCAATCGAGTCTGTGGTGGATAATTGTATCCTGATCGACAACAAGCTGGCGATTCCTTTTAAACTCCAATCGGCGATCCTGACCCGACTCCATCGATCTCACCCGGGCCAGCAGGCTATGATAGAGGCGGCGGAGTATATTTGGTGGCCCTACATGAATCGTCAAATTGTTGAGAAACGTCAGGGGTGCATGGAATGTACCAAGTTTGGTAAGAATCTGAAGTCATCTAAAACCTTTAATTGTTCGCTACAGCTCCCTCCCCTCTTTGCTCCTAACGATGAAAGACAGTTAGATTTAGCTGGGCCGTTGCAGGATGAAAAAGGAAAAAAGGTCTTCATTTCAGTCGCAGTGGACTGGTTCTCGAAATTACCGTCCGCTTTACTTACAAAAAACAACGGTTCCAAAAAAGTGGCCGAGTTCCTTGAAGCCTATCTACGCATCCACGGCATACCAAAATCTATACGCACAGACCACGGTTCCGGTTTCAAAAATACGTTGCTTAAGGAGTTTTGCAAAAACTTGGGAAACAATCAATTATACTGTCCAGTCGGTGACCACCGTGGCTGTGACCACCGGTGACCACCGTGGCTGTGGTTAAGTGGAAAGGACTATCCACACAAAAAACGTAAATTGAGAACAGAGGCATTTAGCCCTCAGTAAAAAGGTCTTAATCATGTTCTCCACACGATCTTGGATGACCTTAGAAAATCCAAGCGCGCAATTCTTATGAAATCTCCTTTTGAAGTTCACTTCGGTAGAAAGCCGAGTACGGAATTTTCTTTGGCTAGGGATAAGGTTCTTGCTAATGCTTCAGATCAAAGTTCACTTGCGCGGAGTCTCTTGAAGCCGGAAGACCGTCATAGTCAAGATTATCGCCTAGACAGAGTAAAAGTGGTGAAACCGCAGTATTGATGTGCCACTCTGGTTCAAGAAAATAGACCCGGACCAGAAGATCGCCGACACCAAGCAATGTAAGGCCCTTGAAGAACTTGCACTTGCTGTTAATAAATGGAGCTAGATTGAACGCAAAATCAATGTGGAGACGGGAAGAAACCTAATGCGGGAACTCGGGTCGCGCAATAATGAGATCGCCAATGCTCTAAAAGTCGGCCTCAACAAAAGTATCCTCAAGTTTTACGACCGCGTTGCGGATGCGCCGAGTAGAGAGCTTTCAGCTTCACCGGGCCCTTCGAGATCAAGACCTTCCGGTACGAGTGCTTTAGAATCTCTGTTGTTACAGAGCCCTGATAGTGTAAAATTTTATAGAAAATGTCTAGACAGAAAATCCGGCAAATCACTTTAAAGACTGGCTAAATTCAAGATCGTTCGAGTCACAAACAACACGTACATTCCGGTAAAAGTTTACCGGAAGAATCATATAGCTTTAAAACGCACCTTCATAAACGTGAGATTTTAGCTAAAAGATCAGCAGCAGCTCCCGTTCGGGAAGTCAGAGTTGGACAAATACCTCCACGAAAAGTTGCGCCAAGAGGCCAAGCAATTACGCCTACGCCACGTTGCCCTATCCCTCTCCAGGGTTCGTCGACGAATGCGGTTCCTCAGACGCCTTCTACGTTATTGCAATCATCACTGCCTTTGGACTCGCCTTCGGTAAATCTGAATGCCTCTTATACCTCTGTGGCCACCCTACCTGCCGCAGACACCCCAGCTGTGCGGACCCCTACTCAAAGATCCCGCTACACCGCTCAAACGATTCCGGACAACTCAGTGGGGCCCTCATCATCTCCAGGCTCAGAGGCGGCAGAACTCGCCAAACCGATCCCCTATACGTCGGAAAGTCTCGTTCAGGCCAATCCGGCTCAACCATCGGTGCAGGACAGGACGATGTGGAGTCACAAACCTCCTTGTCCTCAAGTGCTATAGCGTCAGGCCGCCATAGAAAATCTCCAGCGTGCTACGGCAGTCCGATTCGCCCCTCAATAAAGGAAATGGAAGAAAATGTAGCCACTTCTCCGTCGACAGGTCAGGTCGGTGGCAGTTCCCCAGTCACCCCAAAGCGACGAAACACTGAGGACTTTGTGCAGTCAGGTTCTTCGATTAGTACACATTTCCCAAAAGAAATCGTGTTTAAAGAATAAATATCTCCAGTATCTAAACTCTCTTGAAACTCTCTTAAAACTCGTCTGTTTCTCACTCTGGCGGTGCTGTTATTTATATTAAGAAAAAAATCGTAATGTATAAGATTTTTTTGTTGCCACCGGGTATGTCATGCCACGCATAGAACATAGTATGTTTATTCGTTGCTTTAATGTTGCAGTTATTGTAGTGGTGTCAAGGTCGCCCACCAGCCTTGCTCAGCTATATCCTATGGTGCTTAATCTTTTGTTCATCTGCCTGTTCATCTGTGCTAAGATACAGACCTATTCTAACTTGTTACGTTAGCTAACAAAACCTTTGTATTTAACCTCTGGAAAACCCTTGTTTATAGAAAGGTTAATTCTGGATCGGATAAGATCCTTTATAAGTACGATAATACTTATATACTACGGTTGTAGTTATTTAATTCAACTCTTCAATTTTACCAAGTTTTGTCAGTCCCAGAGTTCGGTAAATGTCAATAACTTCCAGACAAAAGCTAATCTTTGTATCAATTTAATCATTTCTGTAATAAAATAATTTTATTCAAATAGATTACGCAAGATAGTTCATACTGAAGTTCATAAAAAAACTTTATTAAACCTCAAGTGTTCTCAAATGAAGAGTTGGTTAGCCATCACTTCGAAACATTAATTTCCAGATTCACAAATTGGAATCAATCGCCTGAAGTTTTTTTTGCCTCTAACTTTGTTTTCTATAGAATCTAACGTTTTTTTTTTGAAAAGAATAGTTTCAGATTAAAAAACTAATGAACTGTGTGCGGATTTGAGAAAAACCCACAAAATAACAATATTTGAGAAAAACACCAACTCCTAGAAAACCATAACCCAGTTTTAATTGTTAAGTTTCAATAAATTTCAAATTTGAGAACACAAAATTTGAGATTTTGAACTTAAACTTGAGCCTTGTTTGTCATGCTTTGAGTTTTTAGAGTGAATTAATGCTATTAAAACCCACCATACTGGAGTTAAAAAATGAATTAACGGTCTTAAAAATCTGTTTTTGGATGAAGCCGGAGTAAACGTGCTCTTGTCTTAATCTCGACTAAACTTCAATACCTATCCGCTACCTATGTTCTAATCTACAAACTCACGATTTTATTAGACCTTAATCAAGGCAGTAGTAGTTAATGAAGAGATTTTTTTGATGTAAGAACAGCCTTTTTTGTGAGCAGAGGTGGATGTAGGCTAAAACTATTGGGATTAGATTTCATTTCTCAAAGTAATAAATCAATTGTTTTTAAATACTTACATTAGAGTTTAATAGTTTCCCAGGAATAGGAGTGAATATATGTAAATATAAAGTAAACCTACTCAAATTTTGATCAAAAATAATGCTGAATCAATATAATTTTAATAGCACCAAAGTCAGCAAGAATTCTTAGTGTTATGGAACTTACTTTAAAATTTCTATTCATTCTAACAAGTAAGTTGATATCCATGTAATCTTGATTGCCGTTTTCAAAGTTTTGTGCACTGTTTGTGTTTTTTTGTTCTCATTTGCTTATAAAATTTTAAAAGCGACTGTACGAGTGATCAATCTTTTAACTACTTTGTTTAAGAATTTTTTCTTTGATTTTATTATTGGTTTTCTTTTCTCAAATTAATGACAGAAACTTAATCTGGCTGAAAAATTATGCCCAAAAATGGGCAAAAGGAAAACAATACGCTACCACAAGAAAAATGAGGTAACTAAAAGGAAAATGAGTACAAGCCAGTTATGATCTGAAAGCTTTCAGCAGATAGACCCAGTCAGCGCAAGAAGAAGCAAGGAAATTTCTTTTAAGCATTTGACTGTCGAAAGGATTCAAAGTAAAATCCCATCTTTATGTTGAATAATTGACGATGAAATAATAAGGTCACCCGCATCCAGTTTCATGTGTTAATAATCGATTATATTACGATTTGTAGTACCAGTATCACTAAAATTGAAAAACAATCGATTTTAATCCATAAATAATCAATTATATAATCGATTATTCACTCGTATATTTTTTGATACAAATATAATCGATTATAACTGATCAAATCAAATAGTTTTATTCAAATTTCTATTTCATTAGTTTTGCACAAAAATCCATTATAATCGAATATAATTGATTATAATCCTTTTTGTTGGTCTATATTTGTCTTCGAAGTTGCATCTAAATTGCTGATATTTTATGCTTTTTGTGGACGTTGGTTCCTATGAAAAATGATAAAAATATTTTAAAGTTTTCCAATTATTTCAAATTTAAAAGTTTTTTTTTTCATTTCTTCCCCATTAGAGTTGTTTTGTGATGCATATTTTAAGCTTTTTTAAACACCAAAACATCAGCAAATTGATTTAGTTTCATTATTGATTCGGAAATTTTATTTTTCATCTACCGCGAGAAACTTTCCACTCATATGAAAGGATCTCTATGAAACTTTTGCTCCGTGGTAAAACTTTGTGTTCAGATGAAGCAAAGTGTTCAAGAGATCTCTCTTTTACATATTTTTTTATTGTCACAAAAAATAACCCATAAGATATAATTCAATTATAGAAAAATTTCGGCAAAATAAGAGATTATAGTCGATTATAATCAATTACAATTAATTTTAAGGGTTTTTAGTAGGAACTATAATCAATTATAAGAGATTATAACCTCTTGGAAAATATCACGATTATAATCGATTATAAATCCCTTAAAGACATAACTTTGGTAATTATAATCAATTATAATTGTCAGAAAATCATCATAATAATCCGTTATAATCGAGTACTCACGCCTAAACTTGGATGCGGGCAGGACAGACACAATCAACAAAAGGCTTAAATGGCGTTCTAGGATTCCAACAGTCGAAATTTAGAAAAGAGCACGTTTGCTCCGGATTCAACCAAAAACAGATTTTCAACACCGTTATTTCTTTTTTTAACATCATAATGTGTGTTGCATGTTTTTAGTCTATCTTTCTAATGACAAATCCTAAACTGTAATCCAGAAACCTCAATTTTGTTTCAAAATCAGTATGGTGCGTTTTTGCTCTGTTTGTGGTTTTTTTGTTCTCATTTGTTTATAAACTTTTAATAGACTGTACGAGTGATCATTCTATCGTTCTTATAATTATTTTGTTCAGGCAGTTTTTCTTGATTTTATTAATGGTTTTGTTTTCTCAAATTAACGACGGAACCTTTATCTGGCTGAAAAGATTTGCCTAAAAATGGGAAAAGGAAAAAAGTTGTTTTTTGAAGGAAAATGAAGCTACAAAAAGGAGAATGAGTACAAGCCAGTTTTGATCTGAAACATTTCAGCAGATAGACCGAGTCAGCGCAAGAAAAAGCGCGGAAAATTCTTTTGAACCTTTGACTGACGAGAGTCAAAGTAAAGTCCCAGCTTTATGTTGAACAACTGATGATAAAATAAAAAAGCTCAGGACAAAAACAAGCAACAAAAGGCTCAAATGGCGTTCTAGGATTCCAAAGTGAGTTATATCCTTTTGGTTATACTCATAGAGTAATTTCAGATAAGGTACACCGTCTGCTCGTCAGGCTATCTTATTTTCGGCCGGATAGATTCGTGCAACTTCTTAGTCTAATACCAATCTTAATATTAGTCTTTTTCAAGATTTTCTGCAATGAATCATTTGAAATGGAAAAACTTTTGATTTAAAGTTTTTGTTGTAACCGACTCAGGGGAATTGTTGCAGTTTTATAGAATTGATGATCTTGTTGTTTGATCTGCTTAAAAATTTGCATTCGTAAATGAGTCTACCAAGTCTAAGACGAGTTTGACAACTCGTTTTGGGGCGGAGCCCTAATTTTTTTCACTTTCCCTAAGTTTATTAAATAGAGATAGGCTTCGACAAAAGTTTTTACATGAAAACATGAACAATTTATAGTTTCGAAAGTAGAATATAAATTTTAGATTTTCAGCGGAATAAAAACTTTAGCTATTGATCCAGTTTTCTCAAGTTGAGTTAAAGTTATCAAAACAGTAACAAGCATAAATTACTTTAGAAATTCAAAGAGCTGAAAGGGCATCTATTTGTTTCTTTGAAATTTGAAAGGCGAGATTTTTGCACCAAAGTCAGTTTTTTTTTACTTGCGTTCATTACTCATCTCCAATCTTCCACTGGATCTGTTTCAAAATGACAAATTCATTACAGTTAGAGAAGGTGAACAGAACACTTGCCATTAAATATAATCTTCGAGGGATATGAAAATTAGGCATAAAACTACCCTCCCATATCTGTGCATTTCTGTTCAATACGAAACACTGGTTGTGGGAAGCTGCCCTGCCTAAGCGACAACGTCCAATTTTTCTACACGAAAGTAATGGCCTTGATTAATTAAAATTTCTGACGGATTTTTGAGTATTTTTGCCTTTTCTCAAAAATTTTTCTTTAAAATCTATTTTGGGTTCAATGCAAAAAACAGGTTGGTGGTAATCGTCTCTGCATAAGCGATGTGTGGGCTCTTGAAGAAGTCAATACTTTGTATTTTGACCACTCTTGAAAGTTTGTGACTTTTTTAGAGAACTACCCTCTGAAATCTGAGATTTTGGGTTCAATCGAAAAAATAAGGTGCGGGAATGTATGCTGTATAACCAATTTTACATATCCAGGCAGCTCTGATTCTCGGAGAAGTATTTGAAAATCTTTGTTTTTTGACCGTTTTTTGAAAACTTTTTGACATTTCATAAAAAGTACCTGCCAAATCTTAAGTTAAGTGTTTCATCAAAAAACTTGGTTTTCGTCAAACTTTTTAGCTGAGATGGCCACAACCAAGATGGCCGCAAAAACCTATGGATTTCGAAAATCACTTTTTTTTTGTCATTTTTTCTAGTTTTTTTTCTACTTTCTTTAATTTTTCTTATCAAATCTGAGAAGAAAGGTTCAATCGAAGCAACCGTTTGCAAACATTAAAAATAAAAAGTGGGTTATTTGGGAAAATTCCAATTTCTCAAATGTTTTCACTCTTCGTCTTATTTTTGTAGAGAAATATCCATTTTTTGAATAATCTAATTTATCCAATTCAAGCCGGATTAATATGAAAAACACTATATATCAAACAGTTACCTCTAGCAAAAGCTGAGCCTCTAAATAAGTATATACATCTTTTGACTTTTAAATTCCGTCCATTTCAAAAATTGAAACGAAACAAACTGTGATATTGCAAGTTTGAATACTGTGTCCGCAAAAAAACCGCAGAACCTAAAAGAAAAATCTTACAACATGTGTTCAGTACACACCTCGGGTACTTGGCTTGTGTTTCAATTCTCAAAGTCGAGAAGAAGTAATTTTACGAATAAAAACAAGCAATCGAGAAATCTTAAGTTAAGAAAGTAGAATATAAATTTTAGATTTTCAGCGGAATAAAAACTTTAGCTATTGATCCAGTTTTCTCAAGTTGAGTTAAAGTTATCAAAACAGTAACAAGCATAAATTACTTTAGAAATTCAAAGAGCTGAAAGGGCATCTATTTGTTTTTTTTTGAAATTTGAAAGGCGAGATTTTTGCACCAAAGTCAGTTTTTTTTTTACTTGCGTTCATTACTCTTCTCCAATCTTCCACTGGATCTGTTTCAAAATGACAAATTCATTACAGTTAGAGAAGGTGAACAGAACACTTGCCATTAAATATAATCTTCGAGGGATATGAAAATTAGGCATAAAACTACCCTCCCATATCTGTGCATTTCTGTTCAATACGAAACACTGGTTGTGGGAAGCTGCCCTGCCTAAGCGACAACGTCCAATTTTTCTACACGAAAGTAATGGCCTTGATTAATTAAAATTTCTGACGGATTTTTGAGTATTTTTGCCTTTTCTCAAAAAATTTTCTTTAAAATCTATTTTGGGTTCAATGCAAAAAACAGGTTGGTGGTAATCGTCTCTGCATAAGCGATGTGTGGGCTCTTGAAGAAGTCAATACTTTGTATTTTGACCACTCTTGAAAGTTTGTGACTTTTTTAGAGAACTACCCTCTGAAATCTGAGATTTTGGGTTCAATCGAAAAAATAAGGTGCGGGAATGTATGCTGTATAACCAATTTTACATATCCAGGCAGCTCTGATTCTCGGAGAAGTATTTGAAAATCTTTGTTTTTTGACCGTTTTTTGAAAACTTTTTGACATTTCATAAAAAGTACCTGCCAAATCTTAAGTTAAGTGTTTCATCAAAAAACTTGGTTTTCGTCAAACTTTTTAGCTGAGATGGCCACAACCAAGATGGCCGCAAAAACCTATGGATTTCGAAAATCACTTTTTTTTGTCATTTTTTCTAGTTTTTTTTTCTACTTTCTTTGATTTTTCTTATCAAATCTGAGAAGAAAGGTTCAATCGAAGCAACCGTTTGCAAACATTAAAAATAAAAAGTGGGTTATTTGGGAAAATTCCAATTTCTCAAATGTTTTCACTCTTCGTCTTATTTTTGTAGAGAAATATCCATTTTTTGAATAATCTAATTTATCCAATTCAAGCCGGATTAATATGAAAAACACTATATATCAAACAGTTACCTCTAGCAAAAGCTGAGCCTCTAAATAAGTATATACATCTTTTGACTTTTAAATTCCGTCCATTTCAAAAATTGAAACGAAACAAACTGTGATATTGCAAGTTTGAATACTGTGTCCGCAAAAAAACCGCAGAACCTAAAAGAAAAATCTTACAACATGTGTTCAGTACACACCTCGGGTACTTGGCTTGTGTTTCAATTCTCAAAGTCGAGAAGAAGTAATTTTACGAATAAAAACAAGCAATCGAGAAACAACTTTAAGACGCAATATGCTTGATTCTCGTAACGTGAGTCAAAACTTATACGAAAACACAAAATACGCCAAGTTCTGGTCGTAAAAGTTAAAAAATAGTTCAAGCTGTGTCGAAACATAAGAAGAGTTTATTCAAAATGTATGTCGCCCACCGTCTTTTTTTTTAAACTCATTTAAATTTTGAGTTCGATTTGAACAAAACAACTCATTAAAAACTCCGCCAATGTTTTTAATTAAAGCAGCATGAATCAACCGGGATTCCTTTTATGAAATAAAAAATTCAGCTTAAGATTAAGGGTTTCTGTGGTAGATAGAGTAGTTTTAACTGAAAGTTTTTCGAAAGTCCATATTTTTTAAGGTATTTGACCCGTGAAAGGTCTTTGATTCAAACAAAAGATCCATTTTTCGTCTAAGACCTTTTAGTGTCTGTGTCATCAAAGCAGCTACGACTTTTTATTGACACTGGACCAAGCAACATTTCCAGTTTTTTTTGTCTATACATTTTTTCGTGGCATAAAGAATAATTACAGCCCATCAATTTCCCTTAAATTTTAATTTCAGCTCGTAAATTCGAAGACTTCTAAAATTATTTATGTATTCTGGCTATGTTACGCCTTCAAAACATGAGTTCCAAATTTTTGACCCAAATAAGTCCGAAAAAAAAACAATTTTGTCTAGCATGTGTCAAATGTACATTATTTTAAGTTAAATTGTTGCAGAGAAAAGACATAAACGTGAAGAAAAGGTTCATTCAATTGCTTGCTGAAATCAAAAACTGCAGCTTCTGGGTCCCGTGACTGAATTTAAGATATCCATTTCTGGTCGTCAAAACTACAACTTTTCTAGAGAATTCTTTAGCTCAAACGCTAATGATTTTTGAAATATTTCAAAACAACTCAAAAAAAATTGTTTTTCTTTTCCAAAAAGATTTGTCGGGATTTGTTTGTCAAAACTGATAGGTTATTGTAGACTGATGTTTTCTCGCTGACTTATCAGAAAGGGTATCTGCCAGAACAGTTAGTACTGCCGCTGTTTTCCTCTCTTTGGTCGTCTCGTCCCGAGTCTTGAAAAGACCGACCCCACAAAAGATTAGCGGTATGATTTGCCACTCATTACGTAGAATAAAAAATTATCCGATGTGTTTACTATTGCAAAAATAGTCGTAATGGATTTAAATAGCAACCATAGTGCTGAATTGGAAACTGCAATGGCCATAAGAAAAACGTTGATGACGATGGATAAAGTAAATACTAGGTAAGCGGTAGACATAATCAGGATCATTTTCATGTACTCTTGCAATTTTTTTCGCTTTTGAATTTGTCTTTGGTGGTTACGTATGTTGGCCTTTTTTCCGGTGGTAATGTCTGTAGCAGTATTGTTACCTTGTTGTTTTCTAGTGCCGCGTGATCTCAGCTTTCGTACAAAAATTATGTTGCAGACAGTCACAATCACACATGGTATTGTGAAAAACAAGTTGTAGTACCTCAAAACGTGGCTCAAAGTTACGCCGTATTGACCTAATTCACAATAAACACATTCACCATTCTCTTTGGTAATTACAAAAAACTGAGCTAGGACAATGTCTAGACAGCTGAACGCGGTAACCACACCGCTTGCAAACCTCATGTTCCGTGAAGAACCGTTGTAGTAGTATATGTTGGAGGAGCAGTTCAGCCGGAGATAGAGGGGAGGGGGGGGGGGGGGGTGAAGAAATCTATGTATTAACACAGGCTATAGACTATCCATTACGTCGCCAATCCGTGTTATTTCAATAGTCAGATTTGACTATTAGTGTACATGGATTCCGAATTCAAATGATATAACATGCACATGCCATGGATTCCGCGTTCAAATACTCGCATGGCGGCACGAACAGGCATATACGCAAAATCCCGGAATCCGGGACAATCAATTAAACCACCAAAAATTGGCAAAATCCCGGAATCCATGGTATAGCGAACAATTACTTGAATTCGGAATCCAGGACATGGTCCCGGAATCCGAGCCATTTTTACTCAACCACTAAGCAAATAGTTGCTAAACAAATAGTTGAGAAAATCAATACACTATAACCATGGAATCCAAGACGTTGGAATCCAGTGAGAAAAATGGCATGGAATCCAAGACTTTTATATTTTTGAATTTATCTGGCAGAAGTTTACAGTTTTTAAGCAATTTTTTTCCATCTTTTTTGTTTAGTTTGTCCTACAAGTTATTATAACTGCAACTATTAACTTACGTGCTAAAATACTGTATTCCGATGAAAAAAGTTGTGGGTACAATCGTTTGATCAAACTTAGTTATAACTACTTGTAGTTGCAACTACTAACTAATTAGTTAATTTCGAGCGTGCCGAAATACTGTACTGAGGTTAAGACACTGCCAGTGTCTGAACTTGTTTGATCAAACTTAGTTATAAGTAGGCTACTTGTAGTTGCAACTACTAACTAATTAGTTACTAAGTAATTAGTAATTTCGAGCGTGCCGAAATACTGTACATGTACTTCGATGAAAAAAGTTGTGGGTGCAAATGTTTGAACTACTACTAGTAGTAACTACACGTATGTAACATACAGTATGTTGAACATAAAATATATGGAACTTCCATTGAATGGGTGTAACACAACAACAGTCAAGAATACAACTTGAAAAGTTTCTAAGGTAAAAAAGCTGAGCTTGTGAGCTTCACATGTTGAACATGTTTCGAGCAACTTTATCGCCATAATCGTATCGTAGCTGTTCGAAAGGCTCAATGTTTCTTCGGGCTTTGAATACAGCTAATCGTTTTGGCGGATCGAAGGCATTAAGAAAAACTTCTATGATCTTCATATTCGCATCCAAATTCTTCTTGGAGTTTAGCGTGCTGTGATTAGCCAGTCGACCAAGACAGCGGTTGGTTGGATGTTCAACACACACTTCTGAAGAAGCATCGATGAAACGCTTCACAGGCGCGCCAATTTCCAGCACAAATTCAGTCGGAACAGAACGGTTCCTTATCAAATCTTGATATGTTTTATCTGTCACAGCAACCCCATGGTAGTCCATGATAATATCATCCTTCTGGAAGGCCTGTGTGCTGACAACGCCTGAATCAGAAAATGTTCAACATTTAAAGTTTACTCTATATTATGTAACACTGTTACATGGCATTTTTGAATGGAATTCAAAAAACTGTATTGGTTGAAAACTTTATGACTTTTTAAAACTTTAAACTATAACGTTTGAATCAAAAAAGAAATTTTTTTGAAAAAGAAACTTTTGAAAATTTTGGAAACTTGTCGTCAACGTTTTCAAGAAACGCAAGATTACCTCTTCCGAAAGTAGGGAAAACAACATCACAAATGCCAACCCATTCTTGCGTATCACATCTGTGGGCCAGAAGCGTTTGTGCTTCCAATGAAAGAAAGTTTCCAGTGCCTTTATAACTAATGCCGCTGGAATCAGAAAGCGGCTTTTGTTGTCGCTTGCTTTTCTCTTTCTGCAGCATGGCGATTTGGGACATGACTTTCTTTAGGTCGTGATGAGTTTCCCATTCGTTTCGCTGGAAAAAACCCGACACGCGCGTCTCCGATTCAACAAAGTTTGGATACTGTTTCACAAAAGCTTGTGCTCTAATTGTCTGTCTCATGTATCTTTGTTGATCTTGTCTACATCGCACAGCTTTTTCAACATCTTTGTAGGTGTGATTGACAATCTGGAAAAACGTGAGCGTATTGTTTCATACATCCAATTGATAAATTGTGATACTGTATAAAAAAACTGTGAAGTACAAATCAGCTGAAACAGTCGAAACTTTCTGAAAGTTTCCGAGTCGAAACGTTTTTTGAATTAAAAAAATTCTTGGAAAATCAAAGTAGTACCTTGTGAATTTCCTGCGTTTTGTGTTTCACCAGTTGAAATGCAGGATCTTTTGACAAAGGCATGAATTTTGCCACTTGACGATCGAGCGATGTCTTGGGTCGCTTAGCAGGCTCCATTTGAGCAGAAATCTAAACAGATCCTTCTAGAACGAATATTCCCCGTTGTGTTCAAATCATATTAGGAAGTTCAACTTCCACAGACTTATTAGTTAAAAGTTGAAACGTACCATGTCAGAAACTGTGGCGGCAATTCTATTCACACGAAACTTGGTGTTTCCACTGGAGTTCACAAAAAAAGTTCTGTTTTGACTTGGATTGGTTGCTCAGGGAAAGATCGGGTGAAAGAAATCTTTTCTTCCGGGACACTCTGAGGTAAGAAATGTGGTTGAACTTCAGTGTGATAAAGTTTCAAACCCTGTACGAGCCATCGCGGCAAAATGTGATTCGAACGTTCAGTAGACACTAAACAAACAGTTTCACAATTTTGAAAAAAAGTTATACGGAAGAAATTCAAGATGACTCACTTTCACTTGGTTCAATTGAAACCGTTATACAAGTATCGTCCTCATCTGACAATGCCACAAACGCTTGTGCAACTGCATGAACAGACATGCAGCTTATGGTTTTTTCTAGCATTGATGGCACGACATAACAGTATAAGAAGGCTGTCACAAGTTGAAATAACGAAACACGTTGTTTATGGGTTAAAAAACCCGATTCTTGGAAAACATCCAAGTGCTCTTTAACAAGTGTTTCGATTTCTTGCCTCTCGCAATGTTCATTTTGGTCGTCTTTGGACGAAGCAGCTTCAAGTTGTTCTTGAACGCGTGCAAGTTTTGCAGCTATCTAAACTCAAAACAAAAACTTTTAATTGAACTACAAAAGTGAACAAAAACATTAGCTGAAAATTTCCAACTCCTCACGGTTTGAGCAGCAAAAATGCTTTTTGTTTCAAAACAAAAGGAATCTTACCTCGGTTTGCAAGTCATTGTTCGTTGGAATAACTCGTTTTGCCATATTCTCAGATGAAGACTCAGTCGGAGGCTCTGTACTTGAACTGCCAGCCTGAGTGGCAGTCGCCGACTGCGGCGTGAACAGAGGTATTTCCCATGACAAAGTTGATGAATGCTGGTTCGAAGGAGTTGATTCTGAAGGTTGAGAAAAAAAAACGACTGAGTTCTGTTCCATTGGCAGTGTAATCATCATGATGATCAGTGGGCTGGCTGGCAATTTGATTTCTATGAAAAAACGCGGGATCAAAGTGTGGGTACACCACTGGCATTGGGCTAATGAAGTTTGAATACCCTTCACTTCGAGAAGACACTTGCTGCGGAGTCTCCAATGTGTGGTAAGTATTGTCATGATGATTATGATTAACATCTGTAATAATTGTACAAGGTTCAGCATAGGGACTATGTCCGACTCGGATGGGGGTTCTTAAAGGAACTTTCACAGATGGGAGCTGTGCAAAATTTTGGTCGAAACTCCGAGATGTACTACATCTGTTAGTAACAGACTGTTGACTAGATGGAGGTTCATTATGATCTCTATGGAAAACAGGAGTTTCAAGTTGCGCAGTATTCACAGCAGGAAGTTCGGAGTCCATAGTTCAGGTTAACAAAACTTGGAATGAAATGAGAAGTGACTAGAAAGGATTGCAGAATCGAATGAATCACCCTCGGAGGGTGTTACTAACAACTTACTAATAATAGTATTATTCAATAATTGAAGTTCAATTGGTGTTCAATTGGTACTCAAATTGGTTGTGATAATATGCCATATTATACTTTATTATATTATACAGTGTATAATTGACTCTTAATTGCTGAATTACTGACTCTAAAAGGTAATAGTCGTTTCAATAGTCGTTTTATGCGGTTAAACATAAAGGTTTAAATTGGTTGTTAAAAAATATACTCATCATGACAATTACTCATCATGAGTACAACGATTGTACTAAATATTATTCATTTAGATAAAATCGCTCCTACAAGATGCTTCCATCATTGTTCAAGGAAAAAGAAGAAGTGCAAGTTCTTGATGAAGTGACGTACATTTGGGAAGCCGCTAGAATACTGGGTTTCATTAGTAACTGGGGTGTGAGTGTCAAATGGACTGAATGGAAGGGTCCACCCGTACAGATAACAATTCCAGAAGACCTTCGCGACCATCGGAGGATGAAACATTGGAAAATAAGAAAGACAATCAAAGTTGTTGAAGAGCCAGATAGGGCTAAAAGAAGAAACAAAAAAGATCCACTTCTGTTCAACCCATGACGCTTAACTCGCAATACAGATGTTTTTTTCTGTGCTGCTTGTGAAACAGATTGCGTTGACAAATGCATTCTGATGACAGGGGTTGTACTGTACAACGATCCTTTCAAATGGGAATGTACATTGAAAATTTTGGACTCGGAGCACGATGAAATCCACCGAGAAGAACCAGAGGCTAACATATTGGTTGTAAAATACAATCAACTTCGAAATCAAGGGCTCTTTGAAGATACGCTTACATCTGAGGTACTTATTCGCTTTGAAAAACATCTTTCAAAACATCACTCGGAAAGAAGTTCAACTTCAAAAGAAGTTTTTTTTAATTAGCTGAAATTGAAAAACATATTTTAACTTCATTCATAATCTGTTTGAAACCGTGAATTGTTTCAGACATCTTTTTGTGACACGGCTACTTTAGTTTTGGAGCCATGTGAGGTTCAAGATCATCAACGTAATCCTACAAAAAGAGCTAAAAAAGACGAAAAAGAAATTGACATGCTGACACTTCTCGAAGCCACAGAAGACATAGTGCCTTTGACCTTTGTCCCTTGTTCCAACGGTGTCCTCAAGGTTTGTTAACAAAATAATTACAAGCATTGGAAGTGTGTGCCGCGATTTTTTCAGATGTCATAAAGTTAGGAATATATGTCTCAGCGCCCGATCAAAATATTTTGTATAAAAATTCAATTTGTTTCTCAGGTTGGATCAACTGCTTTCTATGGAGGGGAAAATTGCAGAGTAGACAGCTTGGAGTTTGAAGGAAGGACAAAAAAGGCCTTTGCACAGTTGACATGCATAAATAACGAGGACATTTCTATAAGGATGCCTGCACTCTTGGTTCAGCTAGCTTGTGAAGACTACCTCAAGGTAAAGTTTTTTTAATGAAACATTCCGAATTTTTATTGTCCCCGATTCCATGAAATTTAACAATGCTTACGACTGAGAAATAAAACTAGGAATTCATGTTCAAACCTTTAGCCATAAGGCCCGGAATCCAGTGTCAAATGACAAAACATTGCCAATTTTTATCACAGGCTAATGCCTACAATTTTCATTTGAAACATTCCGAATTTGTCACGTCCCGGATTCCATGGAATTTTACAATGCTTACGACTGAGAAACGAACTAGGAATTCATGTTCAAACCTTTAGCCATAAGGCCTGGAATCCAGTGTCAAATGACAAAACATTGCCAATTTTTATCACAGGCTAAGGCCTACAATTTTCATTTGAAACATTCCGAATTTGTCACGTCCCGGATTCCATGGAATTTAACAATGCTTACGACTGAGAAACGAACTAGGAATTCATGTTCAAACCCTTAGCCATAAGGCCCGGAATCCAGTGTCAAATGACAAAACATTGCCAATTTTTATCATAGGCTAATGCCTACAATTTTTTTTATCGTTTTCAAAAACTGAAATATTTTGTTCAAAAATACAGGATTTTGGCACGTGAAAACACAGGCTAATGCCTACAATTTTTATCGTTTTCAAAAACTCAAATACTTTTATTCAAAAGTACAGGATTTTGGCACGTGACTAATTTTGTAACATTTCAGCATGAAACGTGTGACTTCAATGCAATTGAACATCCAATCAATTTATCGTTTGCGGTGTTTTCCGCCTTGAAACGTGCTGTTGGACTGGCTAGGGACAAAAACTCCATCACTTTCAATCTTGGACCCGTGACCAAACTAACAAGACAAATAATGGGTTTTTCGACAGAATCCTCAAAGGAAGTGGTCAAGTTTAGTGCAGCAATATCCGAAGGAATTCGAGGCTGCCACAAATCTTGGGATTCTGTGTTGGGTAGCAGGTGGGATGTATTGCCCGCACAAAAAGACAATGGTCATGATACACTTATAAAGTATTTAAGGATTACAGAACACCGTGAATTCACAAGTTTCAACTTACGATGCAACGTTCAAACGTGCACAGGCCACTACGCAAGTGAAGAAGACTACCGGACTCTTTTTTCACACAACTTAGAACAGTCAAAACCCCATTATTTTTATTAGTTCAACTAGTTCAAAGTTTCAGTGTTTTCGCGTGAATGTGATCAATTAAAGTTTCATAAACTTCAAACCTTGACAATGTAACTTTTTTCAAATCCGAAAATTGGCAATCAATTTTTTCTCTCTATTAAATGAAAAGAAAACAAATTGTTTGCAAACACTTCAATTGGAAATGTTTCTCATGAGGCTCATAGTAAGAGCTTTAAGCTATGTTTTTTTGACAGTGTCAGTACAAGCAGTACTGAAAAAAAATTACAGTATAATCATAATCATCATCATAACGTCATTCAATGACGTAAGTTATAAATTATCATCATAAAGTCACTTTGACGGTCACTCACAGTGATAACTGCGCGCCGCGAAGGAGTTGAAAAGGCGTATTTACACAGAATTTGGAAGAAAGTGGACTCCACATCGAATGTTATTGTTTCATGTTCGAATAATCGAGAGAAAAATAACACGTTAAATGCGGTCGCTAGGGAGCAGAAGAAGTCTCAAGTTGAGAAAAAATTTGTGAAGAAATGATTTTAAAATGATTTTAGAAAAAGGAGTACCTGCGAAGTAGAAGACGCTCGTAGCAGATTGGGCGCTAATATCTTCAGAAAGTAGTCTAAAAGCCATTCTCGTAACTTCTGTGCCACCAATTTTACAACCGTCACCCCAAATATCGACTTTAACGTTGTTGATGTTTTCTGTTTTAAACAATAGAAAAACAGCTAGTTGTATACATGCAACCAAGTCCGTTCTGAATCCAGAGAAGGACTTCTGTGGTTTGCACAAGGCCAAAAAGTGATTTACAAGGCTTGCAGTTGATCGTTGGACATTTCTCATTGAGGGTACTAAATTATGTCCGAGGCCAATCAGTTGTAGTCTATTCCGGATAATGTTGATCACTTCTTCTAGTTTCCAGTTTTACAGGCGATGCCCAAGCAAAACTCAAAATCCTTCGTTGAACCTCTTTTAGAAAATAGTTCCATCGCCAAAACTCGTAAGACATTTGTGTCATTCTTTCTATACCCAGAATACGTCTTTTTACGGCTGAATGCGGATTGTCGAATCAATTTAACAAATGTGCTTAATTGAATTTTTTTTGTCGGATCAGTTTCAGCACTTGTCCCAATAGTTGTTGGGAGTTGTCAGCTGTTATAGACATAAATTTTGATCGTTTCATTATCCTGGAAACGTGTCTTGACTCTTCCAATGTTTGAGGTAGGTTTGATTGAGTGCCGCACTGTTCAAATGAAAATGAAGTTTCGGTTGCTTTGAGCGCTTTTTAAGGATCAACTTCGTCAGGTATGAACATTGGACCGAAGAAACATTTTACTAGCTCCTTCCGAGTCTTGGTCCAAGGCATTTCTCTTGAACCACGAAGAATTACGAGTTGCATTACGCGAGCCTAAACAGTGTTGTGTTGTCCCAATTGGATATAAATTTTATTGAAAGTTGAATTTTAATTGAACGTAAAGATGAACGTAATTGAACGTAATTGAAGTTGAATTAATCAACGTAAAGAATGTTTGGTGACTGAAAACGATAAATTTGTGAAGAGTTACTTACTGCTAAAATTGTAGCTTTTTTTTATTGTCCCCGCACAGATATCTGACGAAGAACATCAGAAACGATCCACTTATCCGTCCCTGCGAGCATCTCTTCAAGAATCTTTAATAACTTGTCGTACTTTTTTTGGATAAACTTTTCGGCAATTGCATCCAGAATGTTACAGTCAACAAACTGACGGTTAATGTCCGAGTCGGCGCCAGAAATTAAAAATTTATTCCATAATTCCATTGTTGACAATTGTGAGTAACTTTTGTTGAATCTTTCGATGAAGGACTTTTTTCAAAACAATGATGAATTGAATTTATGCAATGGTGATTTAAAAGTAACTATCATAGTTACTATATGATATAGTGTGAATCTTGACACTGAGTTGTGCGCACGCGCGTGCAAACTTTTTCTGACAACAAGTTACTAACTTATCCTATTATGAGACTCAAGCTTAAGTGTTGAATAGTTTATGAGACTCAAGTTTTAGTGTTGAATAATCATGAGTAGTATTCATATTCAACTCACAGGCTGTTTTTCTGAACTTCAAATGTTGAACATCAAATGAAACTAGTTAAACTAAACTAATTATAAAATTTGCTAGAATGCTGAAATCCTGTAAATGACAAATGGTCCCCATTGTCACGTTACGGTAACGGTTACAATTACCTGTTTTGAAAAAATGCATGCCGAAATCCTGTACATTTTAAATGTTCTAGAAGAATGAATATTGTTGTTCTACAACATGAACATCAAATACATGTAAAACTAGTGAAAATAAACTAATTGAAAAATCTGTATATACAGTATACAGTATAGAGTATATAGTATACAGTATAGAGTGATACAGTTGAACTGTATAGAGTATACAATAGTTTTTTAACCTCTTTCTTTTCGAAAGAAGTCACTTAAGTCACTAAAAGATTTCTTTTAGTTGTGTTAATCATGGAATCCGTGGCAAAACACAAAACATTTCTAATTTTGTGTATTGATAATTGTTGTAAAATGTCATGGAATCCGGTCCCTTCCATCTTGGTAAAGTCCCGGATTCCAGAACACGCAGAAGCCAAAAGCCCAGGAATCCATGGTAAAACCGTTTTTTAATGCGTTTTAATATGGTATCGGATTCCATGGTTTTTGTCATGGATTCCAGGATTGGCCACAAAATTGGTGGTTTTAGCTGTCCCGGAATCCATGACAAAAGCTGGTCACATACAAACTGGTTTGAATTAGAAATCCACGGAATCTAAAAACATCAAAGAAAATGCGTGTGTTCCGGAATCCGGGACACACGATTTCTAGCTTTTTGGCACCGATTCCTCAAAAACCAAATAACACGGATTGGCGACGTTATGTCCGGTCTTCCCCCTATGTATTAACATAGGCTAAAGACTTCCCAATGTATTAAGATACGGAATAGATTTCCCAATCTCTTAAGATACCAGTTTCAGTTGGTAAGTTTCAGATGGTAAGTTTTTTCGGCGCCCAAATTTCCCATGTATAGGTATAGTGTATAGGTTTTCCTATGTATTAGAAATTCTTTGCAGGGAATCAAGAACTCATTAAGATAGGGAATAGAATTCCTATATATTAAGATAGGGAATGGTAAAGTTTCAGTCTGACGGTAAGGAAATGCTAAGAAAAACGGTATTTTTTGGATTTTGTGTGGGAATGTTCATTTTTTTCGCAAAAATCTCAGCACGCGTTATGTAATTGGTGAGCATTACGTGTAAATTGGGTGATGAAAGTATTAATTTTTCGTCAAGGTAAGTCAAAGGTAAGATGGGCAAAAATTTTGGAGCTTTTAACAAAAAAAATTGAAAATTTTTTACAAAAAACTTCAAAACACGATAAGAATTGATATAATTTGACTTAAAAACTACTTTATTAGATGATCTTACTTTTTAAAACAGTTCTCAATCCAGCCAAAACTATGCTAAAATCTAGTGAAACTTCGAAAGAAAGTCAAATTTTCTTTGAAAAAAATTGTAAAAATTTCAAGCTTCTGAAAAAAATTGCAAAAACTTAAATTATTTTGGAAAAAAATTGCAAAAATTTCAAAGTTTAGATTTTAAAATTCAGCTCAAATTGTATTTCAATTGGCATCTTGTTGAGACACTGATATAAAACTTTGAATAGAAAATGGAATTTTCCACAATTTTCTCTCAAAATAATGAATTACGATGAAGTTTACCCCAATTTTAGCTAAAAAGTGGTTTATGTTATGCTCTGAACATATAAAGCTCATATTAGCTGATTTGATTTTGATACTTCTGATTTTTCGGGAAAATAGTGTAACTTATCGTTATTTTCGAGAAAATTAAAATTAGTCAAATCTACCCAAAGTTTTCCATTTTTAACCTTTCAATTGCGTATTTAACTAGTTTTTTGTTCAATTGCAGGCAAATTCAATTAAGAATCTTAATTCAATTGAACAATAAGAGCAATATTCATTAACATTTCTAGATTGAACCCCATGATCCAACTCCTCCTTAGTTTTATCTCAAAGATTAACCAAAACTTGTACAAAAATTACAACTTCTGAGAAGTTTTTCACGTTGGTAAAAATAACAAATTTTGGATCATTGTTGAAAATGATTTTTTTACTGCTAAAATTGACTAAAAATGGGCTAAATGTTTCTTAAAAATTATAATAGATTGAATGAAATTCAACAAAACCTTCTTCAAAACTAATGATTATCTCTCTGTTGCTTCTATAACAGTTATCATAATTTTTCCGTTGAAATTTTGCATGCTTTAGGGTTATTCTTAATTTCTGCTTTTTACGTTTTTTCGCTATTGAACTCACTTTGAAAGAAAATTTAATCAGAACTTGGGAATTTAGGATGAAAATGGTACCAATTAAACAAACAATTCGCTGGCAGCGATAAAATTAGAACTGATAGCGTCTGATAATTGCTTTGTAATTTTTACATGTTCTACTTAAGGGTCCCTGTTCAGTTATAACAATAAACTATTTGAGCAAAAGTACAACTTTTGAGATCATTAACTATCACTTTCTTGCAAAACAGTTATCAAATCTGTTTTCATTCCTCATTTGTGTTGGAACCTTTCTGAAAAAAGTCTCAGTGAGAAAGAATCGGTGCTAGTTAAAGCATTCACAAGTACGTGGAAAAAGTGAAAATATAAAGTTGTGTTTTTACGTTGAGTTTTTAGAACAAATTACGAGCAGCTTGATTGTTTTTAATTTGAAAACCTTTGGAAGTAGAAATACGCAAGTAGATCAAGTTCCTAACTTCTGCGACATCTAAAGACTTCAAAAAGAACGCTTCTTAGAGAAATCGATTTAGAAAAGGAAATCAAGATGCAAAGTGTAACAAATAATAAATTTGCCAAACTTTTTAAGCAAATAAAACTTTAGTTCTACATAATTTTTTAATCGAAATCAACTGAAGCTAAGTAGAGCAAAACATTTACTGATTGAGTTTTTTCATGTGAACGTTCATATAATTAAGAGATCCTAGCGCTGGTTCTGCCAAAGTATCAGTTTGCTTAGAAAATTCAGCAAGCTCGATATTATTTTCTCTAAAAGTCTTTCTTCATCAAATTTTTCTGTTTTTTATCCAAAATAATGAAATGTAGATCTTGAAAGCAAGTTTTCGAGTTATGCTTCAAGTATCATCTTCTAAAAGATGTTGTTGGTTCACGAAAAAATGCTCAAATTATCTGAGTTTTTGTCCAATTGTACATAATGTATCAAATGTATAAATTTTTCCAAACATTACCTTATTATGTTGGATTTTTTCTCAAGATAAAATTTATAAGCTAAGTTTTAACGAAGTTATCTCATAATCCTAAGATTTGTTTTGAGTTTTAATCTCAAATTTAAAAATTTTCAATTTCGGTCTATCTTTTTTTTCCAATTTATTTGATTTGAACAAAGTTAAAGTTGGAAACTGAATTTTAGATGGAAAAATGTATCATTTCAATGAGTTTTTAATACTCCGAAGCAGAATTAATACCATAAATCTTTTTCAAGAGTTCTTCAATTGATTTCTCAACCTGATAACAGTATGTTGCTGTTTCAATTCTGAATTTTTGAACTGAAGTAAGATTTTGGTTGTTGAGAATAATGTATATTATTAGGTTGAAGTTTTCACAAGTTGGCCAAAACAAATATTTTTTATCTCCTCCAGGCCAGTTATCAATTTCTTTTCGGAAATCGTCAAAAAACAGTAGAAAACTACAATTCTGAATGAATCAACCCCATTATATGCTTTAAATTGCCTTACTCTACTTACTCTATGAACACTTTTACAACCACTAAACAAGGAAAGCTTTAAATTAGTAACTACGCAAAGCCTTTCAATTAGTCGATGTTATATAAATATCCAGTTTTTTTTTACAAACTTTCAACGAAAACTCAAAGACTCATTAGCGTCTGTCATTCATTTTACTACAAACTTATCCCAACAAAATCTCCGCAAGCTTGCAACCACTGGAGTATTCAATGTAGATCAAAGATTTTCGGATCGATTTCCATTGAAAGTTTCACGACATTTTGAACTCAATTGTTGCTGGTTTATCATCAATCAGAACCTTTGAATCAAAAAATAAATAACAAGTTGAGAACAGTGATGAAAAAACTGTATAATTTTTACTGAAGTTTTTTTTGAAATTTGTTGTATCGAGTTTTCAGATTCAGTAAAAATTATTTTTCAAATTTTTTTCTCCTATGTTTTCATTAAAAATATATATTTTTTTACCTTATCTTGTGTGTTTGGACGCTGCTGAGCACATAATCTAACATTATGTGGACAAGAATATTGCTTTTTCTTCAGATGATTAGTAACATCTTCGCCGCTATATTGATAAAAGTTGGAACAATTGTAACAGTTTAAAACGTCACAGTGATATCGATGTCTTGACGCAAATTTACGTGTGCACTCTCTTCCATATTCAAGACATGCAACTCGTTCGTTTCTATTCAGTAACGGCATCTCAATAAGTAGAGATAGAAAAAATGGGATATTTAGAATATCCTAAATTTTTAGAAAGAAAAGTTGAATAGCCCAAAAAAAATCAGAATGGATATGCTATTCAGCCTAGCTGAGACAAAAATCAACCAATCTAACTATGGAGTTTTCAAAAGTTCTGCTATCAACCAATCAGAATCGAGCAATAATTATCAGGAATTTTTTTATCTTTTCTGATATCAACCAATCAGAATCCAGCATTTTCGTGAAATTTGTTTCCCATTGGACACGAACTTATACAAGAATTCCATAAAAGGAAGCTGAAATTTGATTGGACACGACTACAATCCAAATAAAGAAAATCAATTCTGATTGCTTAAACCCACGCATTTGAGTTGAAGGTACCCCTCACTCCTAACTAAAAATCGTTTTATTTTCAACTAAACTACCGTCAACTACCTCCTCTCTCAGCTCTCTAAATAGCTTAATTTCAACTTATCTTCCGTCAGCTACCCCCTCTCAGCTCTAAATCACTCTTGTTTTTACTCTTTTATCCAAGTTATTGCTCTAAATGGTCTTCTCAGTACAAAACAGCAACCTCGTGTACTCTGTAGATTTTTCGCCTGATCTAGTACAAATTCAGGTCCGAAAAAACAGTCTCTGGAGTTTTTCTGGCACGAATGGACAACCCAATATAAGTGTGGCACATGGTGGAAGTGATGCGAAGGGATTTCAACAAACATCATATCATACAAGTGCCCATGACAGAGAACCAACTTGAAGAAATGCAAATAATGTAAGGAGTGGCTGAGCACGTGGTAATGAACTACCCCGACACTCCTGACTCTAGATATGTGGCTCAACCAGTCGACGATTTCCTTGGGAAGAGAGATCGGTGGAGAACCCAATTACTATCGAAGAGGATGAGGGGTTCTCTAAGCCAAGAACTCCAGTCAGCGAACGACCAAGACAAGAGGCGATGCAGGCAAGACCAGTTTTGCGTTCCAAAGAGAACCTCCAGAACTCCTCTGCTGCTCGACAGCTCTTTGATTAAATATTTTTGTAAATAAATGTTGTATGGTATTAATTTCGTTCTTTGTAATTAATTAATTTCTTCAATTTTATTTTAAGTATGAGAATAGATGAGGGATTCAGAGTAAATCATTGAAAAACAATTAACACTAAATATAGCACATCAACTTCGCACACAAGATAGAAAAAACATTAGAAAAATTGCAGACAAGTAAAATGTCCGGCGGTTTTTTTGCAGCCTTGTCTCATATTGTCAGAAAAACTGAAACAATTTTCGCATTTCGCAATTCATCGAAAAAAGTGAAAAGCTTTTCGCATTCTGTCAAAAAAAAATGAATTATTTTTCGCAGTTTGTCAAAAAAAGTAAAAAAACTTTTCAAATTTTGTTCAAAAATGAAACATTTTTCACATTCGCTTGAAAAATTTGAAACACTTTTCAAATCTTGCTGAAAAAATTCGAAACACTTTTCGTATTCTGTTGAAAAAAAGTGGAACAAATTTTGCTATTTGTCGAAAAAAATGAAACACTTTTTGCGTTTTGTAGAAAAAAATGAAACACTTTTAGCATCTTGCGAAATAAATCTTTAAATTTTTTCTTGCAAAGTTACTTACTAGTCTTTATGAAACTTTTGTTTAAAATTTAATCCTTTAGAAAACTAATTTTTGCATGTCTGTTGATTAGAAACGATAGAAAACCAAGGTAATAACATAGGGAATAGCGATGAAAATCATCTTTTTAGAAGTTTTCTAAGAAATTAGTCGCCATGTTTTTACACTGAATTTTTGTGTTTTTTGTCTTATCATTTAAGAAATAAAGCTAGATTTTCACATAATTTTTGAAAAAACCATGAAAAAAGATGCATTTCACCAAAAAATTTCTTAGATTTCTTAGCATCTTGCAAAAACTCTTGAGAAAGTTTTTGGTACACGTAATAAAAACTATCTAAATTTATATGTTAGAAACTGTTCAGGCTGGGAAAAAAATAACTCTGACAAGATTCTTGTAACAAATATTCATTTATCATAAGAAAAAATTTTTAAAAAAGTGTAATCGAGGGTCTGACATGATTCTCTACAGAGGTATGAAGGTGTCTTTTGATTTATTTAGCCAATAAAAAAGTAATTCCACCTGAAAGAATGACGTCATTACACTTTTTTTTATATTGTAAAATTTGTAGAATATTTCCACCACAGATAATGACTTCGTTATTCATAAACTTCCAGAATCTTCTAATTTTTGGAATCTACAGAATAAATCTTCGAATTTTACAAGAAATCATTGCACATTAACTGCTAGGTTTTTCTGAATCTTCAAAATTCCAGAATTATCCGAAGAAAATTAAACAATCAGAATTACAGAACTAAATCTAAGGTGATGAGATTGATGAAAAAATGTGTGGTTTGTACTTAACTTGATAGTTTTTTAAGTTTAAATAAAGATCTTCAAACCTTTCAAAATTAGTTTCAGGACAACAAAAAATTCTTTTTCTGCAAAACTCTTTAGTAACATTTAAAGTCAACCAAGCGTTGTAAAATTTTTGAACGATTTCAGTTTTTTATGAGTAATTCAGCAAAATCTACAGCTGAAAAAATTTATATTTCATTTCATTTGGAAATCTCCTACAGTTCAGTTCAATCTATCAACATGAGTAGATTTTTTAAAAGAAACGGAAGTCTATCTCAAACTTTGAAACCAATCATAATAGAACGGGCGAGTTACTGCATCCAGTTTAAAAACGGTACCAAAAACGGTACCAATTTAAAAAAAAAATTCCAGGCTAGTGAGCAAATTATCATAGATCTTTCAGAATGGACAGAACTCGAGAGTAAAATAATTAGAGAATTGAGAAAGAATTGGCAATGTCTAAGTCACCTTCGAGAGAAAAGTACGGGTTTTCATATGATTCAGATGAAAAAAATTTTGACGAAATTGTGGATCTGGGATACGGTAACAGTTTTCATTTGTTTACAAAAAAAACATTTACTACAAATGATTTTTTTTGAAAAAATGGTTGAATTTGAGATATTCTACAGAGATCCGAAGAAGGTTTTCAGTCTCTTAAGAGTTTACCTACATGCTTGGCGAAAAATTGAAAGAATTCATGATACGAGGTACAAGAAAGAAAAATTGAAGGTTCAACAGAATAACTTAGCTCTGTTTAGAATAAAAAATGGTGTGGCACAGAAACAAAGTGACAACGAACTCAAAAATTAATTCAATTTTTATCTTTTTACACATTTTTTCAAGTTTACCATTTGTTTGTAAGTTAGTTTTCTTCCTATCTGAATTAAGTGTTTCGGAACCAAAGATTAATTTTTGATCTCTTATCAGGGCAAATTACTAAGAGAACATTTTAATCATTTGATTATTTTATCACAAAGCTTACATAATCACTATTCAGTCTGACGGCAAGGAAATGCTAAGAAAAACGGTATTTTTTGGATTTTGTGTGGGAATGTTCAGTTTTTTCGCAAAAATCTCAGCACGCGTTATGTAATTGGTGAGCATTACGTGTGGATTGGGTAATGAAAGTCTTAATTTTTTTTCATGGTAAGTCAAAGGTAAGATGGGCAAAAATTTTGGAGCTTCTATCAAAAAAATTGAAAATTTTTTACAAAAAACTTCAAAACACAATAAGAATTGATATAATTTGACTTAAAAACTACTTTATTAGATGATCTTACTTTTTAAAACAGTTCTCAACCCAGCCGAAACTATGCTAAAACCAACTGAAACTTCGAAAGAAAGTCAAATTTTTTTTGAAAAAAATTGTAAAAATTTCAAGCTTCTGGAAAAAATTGCAAAAGTTTAAAATATTTTGGAAAAAAATTGCAAAAATTTCAAAGTTTAGATTTTAAAATTCAGCTCAAATTGTATTTCAATTGGCATCTTGTTGAGACACTGATATAAAACTTTGAATAGAAATATGGAATTTTCCACAATTTTCTCTCAAAATAATGATATACGATGAAGTTTACCCCAAATTTAGCTAAAAAGTGGTTTATGTTATGCTCTGAACATATAAAGCTCATATTAGCTGATTTGATTTTCATACTTCTGATTTTTCGGGAAAATAGTGTAACTTATCGTTATTTTCGAGAAAATTAAAATTAGTCAAATCTACCCAAAGTTTTCCATTTTTAACCTTTCAATTGCGTATTTAACTAGTTTTTTGTTCAATTGCAGGCAAATTCAATTAAGAATCTTAATTCAATTGAACAATAAGAGCAATATTCATTAACATTTCTAGATTGAACCCCATGATCCAACTCCTCCTTAGTTTTATCTCAAAGATTAACCAAAACTTGTACAAAAATTACAACTTCTGAGAAGTTTTTCACGTTGGTAAAAATAACAAATTTTGGATCATTGTTGAAAATGATTTTTTTACTGCTAAAATTGACTAAAAATGGGCTAAATGTTTCTTAAAAATTATAATAGATTGAATGAAATTCAACAAAACCTTCTTCAAAACTAATGATTATCTCTCTGTTGCTTCTATAACAGTTATCATAATTTTTCCGTTGAAATTTTGCATGCTTTAGGGTTATTCTTAATTTCTGCTTTTTACGTTTTTTCGCTATTGAACTCACTTTGAAAGAAAATTTAATCAGAACTTGGGAATTTAGGATGAAAATGGTACCAATTAAACAAACAATTCGCTGGCAGCGATAAAATTAGAACTGATAGCGTCTGATGATTACTTTGTAATTTTTACATGTTCTACTTAAGGGTCCCTGTTCAGTTATAACAATAAACTATTTGAGCAAAAGTACAACTTTTGGGATCATTAACTATCACTTTCTTGCAAAACAGTTATCAAATCTGTTTTCATTCCTCATTTGTGTCGGAACCTTTCTGAAAAAAGTCTCAGTGAGAAAGAATCGGTGCTAGTTAAAGCATTCACAAGTACGTGTAAAAAGTAAAAATATGAAGTTGTGTTTTTACGTTGAGTTTTTAGAACAAATTACGAGCAGCTTGATTGTTTTTAATTTGAAAACCTTTGGAAATAGAAATACGCAAGTAGATCAAGTTCCTAACTTCTGCAACATCTAAATACTTCAAAAAGAACGCTTCTTAGAGAAATTGATTTAGAAAAGGAAATCAAGATGCAAAGTGTAACAAATATAAATTTGCCAAACTTTTTAAGCAAAAAAAACTTTAGTTCTACATAATTTTTTAATCGAAATCAACTGAAGCTAACCAGAGCAAAACATTTACTGATTGAGTTTTTTCAAGTGAAAGTTCATATAATTAAGAGATCCTAGAGCTGGTTCTGCCAAAGCATCAGTTTGCTTAGAAAATTCAGCAGGCTTGATATTATTTTCTCTAAAAGTCTTTCTTCATCAAATTTGTCTGTTTTTTATCCAAAATAATGAAATGTAGATCTTGAAAGCAAATTTTCGATTTATGCTTCAAGTATCATCTTCTAAAAGATGTTGTTGGTCCACAAAAAAATGCTCAAATTATCTGAGTTTTTGTGCAATTGTACATAATGTATCAAATGATATAAAATTTTCCAAACATTACCTATTTATGTTGGATTTTTTCTGATGATAAAATTTATAAGCTAAATTTTAACAAAGTTATCTCATAATCCTAATGATTTGTTTTTATCTCAAATATAAAAATTTTCAGTTTTGGCCTATCTTTTTTTTCCAATTTAATTTGATTTGAACAAAGTTAAAGTTGGAAACTGAATTTTAGATGGAAAAATGTATCATTTCAATGAGTTTTTAATACTCCGAAGCAGAATTAATACCATAAATCTTTTTCAAGATATCTTCAATTGATTTCTCAACCTGATGACAGTATGTTGCTGTTTCAACTCTGAATTTTTGAACTGAAGTAAGATTTTGGTTGTTGAGAATAATGTATATTCTTAGGTTGAAGTATTCACAAGTTGGCCAAAACATATATTTTTTTATCTTTTCCAGGCCAGTTATCAATTTCTTTTCGGAAATCGTCAAAAAAACAGTAGAAAACCACAATTCTGAATGAATAAATCCCATTAAATGCTTTAAATTGCCTTACTCTACTTACTCTATGAACACTTTTACAACCACTAAACAAGGAAAGCTTTAAATTAGTAAATAGGCAAAACCTTTCAATTAGTCGATGTTATATAAATATCCAGTTTTTTTTTACAAACTTTCAACGAAAACTCAAACACTCATTAGCGTCTGTCATTCATTTTACTACAAACTTAAAACTTATCCCAACAAAATCTCCGCAAGCTTGCAACCACTGGAGTATTCAATGTATATCAAAGATTTTCGGATCGATTTACATTGAAAGTTTCACGACATTTTGAACTCGATTGTTGCTTGTTTTATCATCAGTCAGAACCTTTAAATCAAAAAATAAACAACAGAATGAGAATAGTGATGAAAAAACTGTATAATTTTTACTGAAGTTTTTTTTGAAATTTGTTGTATCGAATTTTCAGATTCAGTAAAAAAAAATTTTCAAATTTTTTTCTCCTTTGTTTTCATTGAAAATATTTTAATTTTACCTTATCTTGTGTGTTTGGACGCTGCTGAGCACATAATCTAACATTATGTGGACAAGAATATTGCTTTTTCTTCAGATGATTAGTAACATCTTCGCCGCTATATTTATAAAAATTGGAACAATTGTAACAGTTTAAAACGTCACAGTGCTATCGATGTCTTGACGCAAATTTACGTGTAAACTCTCTTCCATATTCAAGACAAGCAAATCATTCGTTTCTATTCAGTAATGGCATCTCAATAAGTAGAGAGAGAAAAAATGGGATATTTAGAATGTCCTAAATTTTTAGAAAGAAAAGTTGAATATCCTCAAAAAATGAATAAGAGTGAATAAAAACAGCAAATTTTTTAACCAATTGTTTTTACGTAAAAAAAATCAGAATGGATATGCTATTCAGCCTAGCTGAGACAAAAATCGACCAATCTACTCATGGAGTTTTCAAAAGTTCTGCTAACAACCAATCAGAATCGAGCATTAATTATAAGGAAATTTTTTATTTTTTCTGATATCAACCAATCAGAATCCAGCATTTTCTAAAAGTGATATGTTTATTGTTTTTTTTAAACATTATTCATTATTTGATAAATATCTATCAAAAACTTTTGAAATTCCTCGAGTCACTTTACAAGAAAAAAGAAAAATTCCAATTGATTTTCTTGTTGATGAATGAAATAGATGTTGACTCTTTTTTTTTCATAATTTTTTGGACGTTTTTATTGTACAAAATAGAGTTTTTCGACAAGTAAAGGTCTTTATAGAGAAAATTAGTCAATCAAAGAGTTTAAGTTTGATCCACATAATGCGTATCAAAGTTTTAAACTTAGGGCTGAATTACACCTCCTAGGGAAAAAATTTTGTTTATTCTCGAGAGTTTGAAACTGGTCAAAAAGTCGTACGATAATATATCAAAATCTCTTTTTATTCCCTACCCGATACCCTAATTTGTAAAAACTCCCCAGTAAAGTTCTTAATTCTTTCATTTCTTTAAGGATTTTCAAATTTCAAAATCCAGCTTGATTTGGTTTGGAATCAGATTTCCAGAGATTTGCTACGAAAAGTTCATCAACTTTAATTTATCCTCTAAGATCTACATCAAAATCAAAGAATTTGACTATCAAGTCAAAACTCAGCAAATTCTCATTGATTACATACAAAAAAATTAACTAACTTGATGAAAAAAATTGTCGAAATGCTACTTATATGATATTCTTTTGTTACTTATATCGGCAATTTTTCCTATTCTTACAGCAAACAACTTTTGGTCATGTATTTTGCGATTGCTGTTGTGCTTATTTGTACTTATTTGGAAGATTTAAGTCCTTAAAAAGTTCCTCTGATTGGATACGACAACCTAAAATAAGTGAACATTTTTGTGATTGGAAACGACAATGTGTAAAAATTACCTAAAATGGAAATTTGTTTCCCATTGGACACGAACTTATACAAAAATTCCATAAAAGGAAGCTGAAATTTGATTGGACACGACTACAATCCAAATAAAGAAAATCAATTCTGATTGCTTAAACCCACGCATTTGAGTTGAAGGTACCCCTCACTCCTAACTAAAAATCGTTTTATTTTCAACTAAACTACCGTCAACTACCTCCTCTCTCAGCTCTCTAAATAGCTTAATTTCAACTTATCTTCCGTCAGCTACCCCCTCTCAGCTCTAAATCACTCTTGTTTTTTTCTCTTTTATCCAAGTTATTGCTCTAAATGGTCTTCTCAGTACAAAACAGCAACCTCGTGTACTCTGTAGATTTTTCGCCTGATCTAGTACAAATTCAGGTCCGACAAAACAGTCTCTGGAGTTTTTCTGGCACGAATGGACAACCCAATATAAGTGTGGCACATGGTGGAAGTGATGCGAAGGGATTTCAACAAACATCATATGATACAAGTGCCCATGATAGAGAACCAACTTGAAGAAATGCAAATAATGTAGGGAGTGGCTGAGCACGTGGCAATGAACTACCCCGACACTCCTGACTCTAGATATGTGGCTCAACCAGTCGACGATTTCCTTGGGAAGAGAGATCGGTGGAGAACTCAATTACTATCGAAGAGGATGAGGGGTTCTCTAAGCCAAGAACTCCAGTCAGCGAACGACCAAGACAAGAGGCGATGCGTTCCAAAGAGAACCTCCAGAACTCCTCTGCTGCTCGACAGCTCTTTGATTAAATATTTTTGTAAATAAATGTTGTATGGTATTAACTTCGTTCTTTGTAATTAATTAATTTCTTCAATTTTATTTTAAGTATGAGAATAGATGAGGGGTTCAGAGTAAATCATTGAAAAACAATTAACACTAAATTTAGCACATCAACTTCGCACACAAGATAGAAAAAACATTAGAAAAATTGCAGACAAGTAAAATGTCTGGCGGTTTTTTTGCAGCCTTGTCTCATATTGTCAGAAAAACTGAAACAATTTCCGCATTTTGCAATTCATCGAAAAAAGTGAAAAGCTTTTCGCATTCTGTCAAAAAAAATTGAAATATTTTTCGCATTTTGTCAAAAAAACTTAAAAAAATTTTCAAATTTTGTTCAAAAATGAAACATTTTTCACATTCGCTTGAAAAATTTGAAACACTTTTCAAATCTTGCTGAAAAAATTCAAAACACTTTTCGTATTCTGTTGAAAAAAAGTGGAACAAGTTTTGCTATTTGTCGAAAAAAATGAAACACTTTTTGCGTTTTGTAGAAAAAAAATGAAACACTTTAAGTATCTTGCCGAAAGAAATCTATACATTTTTTCTTGCACAGTTACTTACTATTCTTTATGAAACCTTTGTTTAAAATTTAATCCTTTAGAAAACTAATTTTTGCATGTCTGTTGATTAGAAACGATAGAAAACCAAGGTAATAACATAGGGAATAGCGATGAAAATTATCATTTTAGAAGTTTTCTAGGAAATTAGTCGCCATGTTTTTACACTGAATTTTTGTATTTTTTGCCTTATCATTTAAGAAATAATGCTAGATTTTCACATAATTTTTTAAAAAACTATGAAAAAAGATGCATTTCACCAAAAAAATTCTTAGATTTCTTAGCATCTTGCAAAAACTCTTGAGAAAGTTTTTGGTACACGTAATAAAAACTATCTACATTTATATGTTAGAAACTGTTCAGGCTGGGAAAAAAATAACTCTGACAAGATTCTTGTAACAAATATTCAATTATTATAAAGAAAAATTAAAAAAAAAGCCTAATTGAGGGTCTGACATGATTCTCTACAGAGGTATGAAGGTGTCTTTTGATTTATTTAGCCAATAAAAAAGTAATTCCACCTGTAAGAATGACGTCATTACACTTTAACTTTTTTATAACAGTAAAATTTGTAGAAAATTTCTACCAGAGATATTGACGTCGTTATTCATAAACTTCCAGAATCTTCTAATTTTTGGAATCTACAGAATAAATCCTCGAATTTTACAAGAAATCATTACACATTAACTGCTAGGTTTTTCTGAATCTTCAAAATTCTAGAATTATCCGAAGAAAATTAAACAATCAGAATTACAGAACTAAATCTAAGGTGATGAGATTGATGAAAAAATGTGTGGTTTGTACTTAACTTGATAGTTTTTTAAGTTTAAATAAAGATCTTCAAACCTTTCAAAATTAGTTTCAGGACAACAAAAAAAAATTTTTCTCCAAAACTTTTTTGTAACATTTAAAGTCAACCAAGCGTTGTAAAATTTTTGAACGAGTTCAGTCTTTTATGAGAAATTCAGCAAAATCTACAGCTGAAAAAATATATATTTCATCTCATTTGGAAATCTCCTACAGTTCAGTTCAATCTATCAACATGAGTAGATTTTTTAAAAGAAACGGAAATCTATCTCAAACTTTGAAACCAATCATAATAGAACGGGCGAGTTACTGCATCCAGTTTGAAAACGGTATCAAAAACGGTACCAAATTTTAAAAAATTTTCCAGGCTAGTGAGCAAATTATCATAGATCTTTCAGAATGGACAGAACTCGAGAGTAAAATAATTAGAGAATTGAGAAAGAAATGGCAATGTCTAAGTCACCTTCGAGAGAAAAGTACGGGTTTTCATATGATTCAGATGAAAAAAATTTTGACGAAATTGTGGATCTGGGATACGGTAACAGTTTTCATTTGTTTACAAAAAAAACATTTACTACAAATGATTTTTTTTGAAAAAATGGTTGAATTTGAGATATTCTACAGAGATCCGAAGAAGGTTTTCAGTCTCTTAAGAGTTTACCTACATGCTTGGCAAAAAATTGAAAGAATTCGTGATACGAGGTACAAGAAAGAAAAATTGAAAGTTCAACAGAATAACTTAGCTCTGTTTAGAATAAAAAATGGTGTGGCACAGAAACAAAGTGACAACGAACTCAAAAATTAATTCAATTTTTATCTTCTTACACATTTTTTTTAAGTTTACCATTTGTTTGTAAGCTGGTTTTTTTTCTATCTGAATTAAGTGTTTCGGAACCAAAGATTAATTTTTGAAGTCTTATCAGGGCAAACTACTAAGAGAACATTTTAATCAGTTGATTATTTTATCACAAAGCTTACATAATCACTATTCACAGAACCGTGACAACCTAAAATCAATCAGTAACCTTCAACAAAACTGACTCATATTTTGAATCTTAAGCTTTTTGAATTCTGTCCAGAAACGCTGAACGATGAGTTTGTGTGGAAGCAAGTTTTTGATTAGAACTTAGATAATGCATCTTGTATTTTTTTCGAATTGGTCGTTTCTTTGCAATACTAGGCATCTTTTTGGCTCTTTTCCATCGTAAATTATGTTAAACTGCTCGATTAAGCTAATTGAGTTCTTCTCCGCTTGATGCAACATTACTCGAATGGAATCTGTGTTTGCACAAAGTGTAAAGACAGTGAATTTTCTGATATATGCAAATGTATTTATCTAATCTCGACAAAATTTGGTTAAAAGAAGTTCCCAATAAAACCAAATGGAACGTACAATTCTCCAAAGAACAAAAAGAATTGTGGGTAGACACACAATAAACTTGAGTTACCCAATAAACTTGAGACACACAATAAACTTGAGATGTGTTTTTCGTAAAAGTCGTTGGAAACAGAAATAAATAGCGAATTTTTACTGTAATCTGAATGAAAGCTGGGAAGAGCTTGACACATAGCAGCTGCCATTGGGAAGAATAGTTTTGCAGGAAGTTGTGGATGTATATAGGAGAAGTAACGCCTACACACTTTCCAGAAAGGGAAAACTCTTATAAATTCTTCCATATTCGGTACAACTTCCATATATGAAAAATGCGATGACTCATATTGCTTACTTCCATTTTCATTTAATCTCAAAATCATTTCCCTTATTTCTGCTCATCTGATCAGTTTACTTTTCAAAAAATTACTCAAGACAAGACACTAAAATTACTCAAGAAAAGGGAAAAATTACTTTGAACCGTGCTTTCAACTATTAAAAATTAATGATTTGGAACCACTTGAAAAATTCCAACAAGTCTATCTTAGTGAAGAAGAGGAAGAAGCAATATCGGCAAACCGGAATACCATTATTCACGGTGCTGAAAACTTTGGATTCGTACCTATAAATGAAAACATATCGGGCAAAGAATCAACAAATGATCAGGAGCTCGGCAGCTATAATAGAGTAGATGAAATAGCAATATACAACAAGATGTGGGTGTGTCACAATCAAGAAGTACAGTGTGAACAAGCCATCCTACATTCCGATTCGACTCTTCACTGCAAAAGAGCATGAAGCAATGAAACAAGTTGCCTATGTCAACTATACTTCGAATGAATTCAAAGAACTGTCCCGATTTTTGGGAGACTTCATATTTGTTGATAATTGTAAGCCTCAGTAATGCTTTGTGATGTTTTGTTTGTTTCATAATTATTGAAATTGTATTATTTAAAAACATTTTTTTTTTACTTAAGTGTACATTTAGAGCTAGGATATCTTAGGAAAAGTCGGACAAAACATACAATTTAATCTAAGTTGACACAAAACACTAACCAATTATCAAATGATTTTCCAGTATTTTTTAAAGAAATTACAGAAAAATTTATTTAATTACTGCTTTCATCAAAATTTAGGTAAATTTTGTCTTATTTGAACAAAATTACAAACAAAAACGTATACTTAGCTGAAAACATTGACATTATTTCTTCGAAATTCTGAATTTCATTGGTTGTTTTCAATTTTTCTTTACTCAATTAAAGAATTTGATTACCTACATAATTTTCATGAGTTTCCCAAAAACTAATTACACTCTATATAAGGGAAAAACCTTTTATGGTGATTGCTAATTTAAAATAAACGAAAAATGGTACAACATTTCGAGTTTTTTCAAATTTCTATGCTTTTTCAGTAAGAAATATCTTTCTATCAAAAGCGGTTTCTATGTCTGAAGTGGAACATTATGAAATTTTAAGGTTGAAATATTACAAAAAACTAAAAGAGTGGTGGACAGATAACGTTGATGGAGACTGTATTAGTTTCAACTTGTATAGGAACACAGAAAGTTCAATAATTTTGTTAAAAAGATGGAGAGGAGATTTCAGAAAAGAAGAGTACTGCCAGATTTATCAACAATGTTTTTGTTTGGAAAAATTAACTGAGATTGAGTGGTCGATCAGAAAAAAAAACATGGGAAGAGCCTATGAAACAAATATTGAAGATAAGGAACATCATTTCGATTACTGTTTTGAATTTGATACAAATATAAAATCTAGTTTTGTCAGAATATATTTATATCGCTTATCCAAATTTTAAAGTTTTCTGTTTTTTTTTAAATTACAATATACCGAAATGAAAGTGATAAAAATGTATATTTAGGTAATTTCTTTTTTCACTGGTTAAAATCAGCCCGTCGAAGTTCCTATCCTAGAATTCATATATAACACTCGCTACAATGACAAATTATATAAACTAATACAAAACACACCGTGTGAACAATCACCTCACACTGAACAACGTAACATTATTGAAGCACTTGAGTTGCTTTGGCCACTTTTGCAAACTAAACACATCATTCGTTTGTCAGCTAAACTACTAACCTCATCTGATATCATGTTTTCCCCCATGGCTTCTTCACCGACGATTAAGGTAATATGAATTCAATGTTTAACTAATAGATTCAAACAACACTAACCATTATTATGCAATGTTTCCTCTTTTTCTTTATAGGCACAATCATCAATCATCTACAAATAAGAAAGCAAAATAAAAAACAGAAACTCTTTTTCAAATCATTCATTTTTGTTAACCTATCCAATAATTCAAGCAATAAAATTATCCCGTACAAAGCAGAAAATTAAAATATAAATTCTTTTCGCCAAGGCAGTAAATAATCAAAAATTGAAAGTAATCTAATAATTTTAACCCCCAAATCAAGCAGTAAATTTTATAATTTTCAAGTAGTAAATTAATAATAATTGTTAATAGATTGCAGATAGCATTACTAACCTTTTTACAGACGCCTTTTTGTATACTCTCGCGCACATATTCTGTCCAAGTTCGCACTGCTCGCCCGCAAAGAATTGTTTCAAATAACGAATTTGAGTTTCAACTTTAATAAATTTCACACTTTTCAAATTTTCCTTTAACCCGGTTGAAAAGGAATTATATAATAATCCAAACTAACCAACGCAAGCTTACTAAACACCACAAACCACAACCTAACGGCATGACTAAGAAAAGAAAACCCACGGTACCCAAACTGGAATAACACCAGCTGAGAACCGGATAAATTATTCTTTTGAAGACTACTTTTGAGTCTGAACACAAAAGAACAAAACATCAAAAAGTCGAAAGACAAAACCAAAACAAACAATTTGATTTTTGAAGAGAAGACAAAACTAATACAGCGAAAGAAAACACTAGTAATAAAAAATGCATGAAAAGTTGAACTAACACAGGACCCTCCAAAAAGAGAGCACGAAATTATACCCTCACCTCTGGCCTAACCCACCAGAAGAGGACGTCCTGAGCACGCTCTATAGTGGGCCTCACCCACCGTGCTACCTCCACGCTTTGTGACACACACGACACTATTTTTGACAAGAGTTACTAAGGTGTGAGTAGCTCTTAAAAAAACCGACCTAAATAATAACGCTTTTGCGATAAAAACTAAAATAAAGATCATGGCTAAAAAAGAGGATTAACAAAGATTTGTATATGTAACTGATATAATGCAGTATATAGATTTTAAACAGACCAAAGACGAGCATCAAGGAATTTGACAACCAATCACACTACAACTACGGAATGGCAAAACCCACCTGACATGCTGCCTACAGTCACTACATTCAATGGATTGAGAGTACGATTTGGCATCGCAGAAAAAGAAATCCATTGCAACAGAACAATGGCCATCTCGATGTTCAAATATACGTACAGATCCAAGTCACCAGGCATTGCATCCAAGCTCAAACTTCACGCCACTCCCAAACGAGACCGAAACACAGTTCTCTACAAAACAAGAACAAACGATCATAACAAACCATTTTGAAATCAGATTGATTTCCAGAAACAACAGCAACAGTTGGCGGTCACAGTCGTTGTCGAATGAAAAACTGGTATCGACGATTCCATCTTCCTGGAACAGACGGATAAGTCATCCTTCTCCAAAGACGAAACAGAAATGATGCTCGCGACATATAAACGAACTTCATTCATCCTCTATCGCAGATGAATATAAGAGAACAAAAAACTAAAACTCTCTAAACCCCGGATGGGTGGAACCAGATCTAAACTAGTATTTATAATTGGTTATTATTATGATATTTTATCTCTATGAATTATTAAATACTAACTAATCATATTCCATCAAACTAACAACCTATTTATTTGTAAAGTGTCGAAACTACTTGTAGTTTCAACACCAGAGCAATTTGAATTAAACTTCGAATACAGTTGTTCTCATTCTGGAGCTAACTCGCGTAAACCGGTGTACACTAGATCTATTGAGACTATGAGATATAAGAGTATAATTAAGATCGATATTAGACTAAGAAGTTGCACGAATCTATCCGGCCGAAAATAAGATAGCGTGACGAGCAGACGGTGTACCTTATCTGAAATTACTCTATGAGTACAGTAACCAATACATAACTCGTTCGGCTCCAAAGACTTCTCGGATTGATCTCTGGTGAGTGTGGTGCAAATATTCATAGCGCGCTCTATTTTTGACACAACGAGTAATTGGATGAAAATTGAAAATGATTCTGAACTAAGAACATTACTTTTAGCTCGGACAAAAATACGGAAGGTCAGATATGGAGATATAAATAGATAGTATCGTATCACCCCTTGAATTGGTCACGAAATCTACGAAATTATACACTGATTCATGGAAGAATCCAACAATGTTTTATTTTTAGTTAGAACTGAAAAGGTTTATGTAATCAGGCTGAATTTGCAAACAAGAAAATTGGTTTTTATGAACAACACCGTATAATTTTTTTTGCTGTTCTCCATTCTACGAAAATCAGTTGCTTTGGGTTTTTCTTTTTGTGACTCAAAGAAGCTAGCAAGTGTATTTTCTGATTAGGCTAAATCGTTTGATTCATCCATCAAATTAACTTCACAAAAAGCATTTAGCAAGATTCTCAAACGCATTTAACATATCTCAAGTGCGCTTAACTTATGAATCTTTAATGGATATCATTGAAGCAATGATTTGAAAAGTGTTAAGAAACTCTATTTTTGAAAAGTGTTCAAACTCTAGTGAAGTTTGATGCAGTTTTTGGGACTCCTCTATCATACTTACTTCTACTTCAACAGACGTACGTCCACTTCAAAGATTTTTTTCTTGAATCATCAGCATCATATCCTCATCCAAATTTTCCTTCAATGAACTGACACAATTTTTGCTCGGAACTGATTTGCTGGAATTAGCCAATCAGGTTCCAGCAGCGGTTTGAAAATTTACTACACATTTTCACGTAATAATATAAATAGGCTAAACTAACCACAAACTTTTGCTAACATTATCAAAATCATTTCAAATAAACTGCGAAGTTTCACCCGAACCACAAAATTCAAAAATAGCTCCAGTGAAAAACTATTGGCCAATCCTACATTTTCTGAACTTCGGCGTTTTTGGAATTTCGCTCAATAACTGAGGGCGCAATCACTGTTTTCCCGTTATTTAATATTTTGACGTAGCAAAAAAAACGAAGCTTGGGTGCAAAGAACAAAAGAAACTCCAAACAATGCAATTTTACGGTGACTCGAGTTTTAGTAACGAATACCATTGAATACCACTGAAAAAATCTTACGCGACCAAAATTTTGTTGTCATTAAATAATTATAGGTTCCATTTCTTTGAAAGATAAAATATCCTTGCGTTTTGTTGCTAGAAAAAAGACTTTAAAGGTAGCTTATCTGACAAACAAGCCACAAATGAGATAAAATGATCAGCAATTTTTGCATTTTCTGTACATTTTTAGCGTTTCAGTTTAAACCGTCTTCGCTTAAGTCGTTTTCACATTTACTTTAGAAATGAACAACAAAATTATCTGGCTATCTAGGAACTGATTTGTTTACTTTCATTACTAACTATCAAAGCTTTCAAAGAGTTCTTTCATTGAATCATTTGAAAATGAAAAAGACTTTAAAAGACCATTCGAATGCTTTTGTTGAAACTGAATCAGGGGGTTTTTTATCTTTGTTTCCTTCAAAGATTTATCATCTTGAACTTATTTTGAGACAGCACGATTCATGTAGTTTTTTGTTTTTGAAGATCTCGTTGTTATATCTGCTTCAAAAATGAACATTCGTAGCATTAGTTTACCAAGTGCTTAACAAATTGGACTGCTCTTATTGAGGCGGGACCTTGAATGTTTCGACTTTCTTCTAGATCATTTATAGCGAAATTAGGTTTAGCCATTGTTTTTTTTACTTATGAGTTAGGACCGATAGGTATAACTCATAGAGTAATTTCGGATAGGGTACACCGTCTGCTCGTCACGCTATCTTATTTTCGGCCGGATAGATTCATGCAACTTCTTAGTCTAATACCGATCCTAATCTTACTCTTATACTATCTAGTCTCAGGTTGTTTAACTAGTCTCTGCTAGGCTCAATAGATCTAGGATATACTGGTTTATTGCGGCTGCTGAAGTACTCGGGAGAGTTCAACTAATTTCTAAGTTAAATTCAAATCTCTCTGGTGCTGAAATTACAAGTAATTTCAGCACTTACAAATAAGTGGATTGTTAGTTAGATGGATCATGATTGGTTAATATTAAATACTTTACATTGGTAAAATATCTAATTTATCCAATCATAAAATGTAGTTTAGATCAGGTTCCACCCATCCGGGTTTTACAGAGTTTTTTAGAATAGTTTTTCTGCAATTCGAAAGATGGATGATGGACGTTGGTATTTGGCGAACATCTTATTTCTTCTGGGTTTTCTTATTAGAGAAGTCCCAGATTCAATCATTGTGTCTTCTCAAGACAACGACTGGGTTTTCGCAACAAACTCAAATCTGATTTCAGAATGGTTGGCTATGTCAGGTTTTTCTGTTTCATTGGTGAGAACTTCTTTGTGTTTGACCTTGTCTGGGAATGGCGTGGAGATTGTGCGTGGAGGGGATGCCTGGTTACTCGGATCTGTACGTATACTTGAACATCGAGGTGGTCATTGGTCTAGTTCAATGAAGTCCTTTTCTGCGAAGTCAAGTCGTACTCTAAATCCTTTGAGTTGTGATTGTGGGCGGCATATTGATTGTAGTTGGCCATTCTTTCTCGAGTGTAGTAGGGTCGTTTTGTCTTTGGATGTTCGTCCTTGGTGTTGTATTCTGATCTATGTATTGCATAATGTAATTTACATTTTATAAAACTTTTATTAGTTTAATATTTTTTAATTATGATTTTAGTTAGTTGTTTTCACAAAAGCTTTTTGTTTTAGTTCAGTTATTTTGAAGAGTTACTCACCCTTGAGTAGCTCTTATTAAAAATAGGAGTGTGGTCACAAAGCGTGGATGTAGCACGGTGGGTTAGGCCGGCTATAGAGCATGCTCAGGACGTCCTTTTTTCAAAAATCAAATTGTTTGTGGTATGGGTTTGTCTTTCGACTTTTTTGTGTTTTATTATTTCTTTCTTAGACTTTATAATAGTCTTCAAAAGAATAAATTATCCAGTTTTAAACTGGGTTAATCCGGTTTGGGTACCGTTGGTTTCCTTTGCTTAGTCATGCTGTTATGCTATGTGTTGTGGTGTTTAGTAAGCTGCATTGGTTAGTTTTGTTTAGTATATAATTCCTTTCCAACCGGGTTAAAGGAAAGTTTGAAACGTGTTATCTTGTGTTAGAGTTATCGAGTGTGAAAGCTTGAAACTAAAATTCATTATTTTAAACAATTCTTCGTGGGCGAGCTGTGCGAGTTTGGATAGAATTCTTATGCGAGTGAATGAAAATATCAAAAGGTTAGTACTGCATTTGCTTCTTATGAATTTACTATATAGAATTTTAATTTTACTGCTAGTTGTTGGGGGAAATTAAGTTACAAATTTTCATCATTATTAGATTTACTGCTTGTGGGGGAAAAATTTATAAATTAATTTACTGCATTGGTATTATATTTATTTAATTGTTGGTGCAAAAATTTAATGGGGTTTTAAACAGTTTTGAAGAAGTTTGCTATGTTTTATTTTTCTTTTGTGAATTTTTCAGATGATCTAGGATGAAGGCTAAAATTCTAAAGAAAACATGGATAAAGAATGGTGAGTTTCTAATATTTGAATTAATTAGTAATATGTATAATTCATACTTACCTGTTAGTCGTCGGGGAAGAAACCGTGGGGGAAAATGTCGTGGATGAGATCTGAAGTTGTTAGTAGTTTGGCTAAGATGCGGATGATATTTTTAGTTTGAAGCAGTGGCCAAAGCAATTGAAGTGCCTTAATGGTGGTTAGTTCTTCAGTGCCAACTGCAAATTCATAAGGTGTGTTTTGGATTAGATTATATAATTTGTGGTTGAATTTAGTGTTATGGATGAATTCTAAAATGGGGATTTCTATAGGTTGTACAAACTCGTGTGGGATGAGGAAGGGTCGGGATTCTTCTGCGTTGAAGGTCTTGGTGATGGGACAAAAAATATACATTTGGGTTATGGGATCATAATTTCGAAGAATACCATGAAGGTTAGTATCTTTAATGCAATATGTGAAGTTAAGAAAGAATGGTGAGGTGTATTTGGAATTGATGAATTGAAAACGATGGTGTGGTTGTCTGGAGGGAGTGTGTAGGTCAAAGTGATTTTGGATGAAACGATAATAAGTATATGTGTGTGTTTGTTTAGTGCGCAACATAATATCGTGTGAGCAGTGCAAATCTCTTTCATGTGGTGCAAGGAAATGAAAGGTTAGTGAAAATATTTGGAAGCGTTCTTTAAAACTTTCGTAGGCTTGCGTGTCTGTTAGTGCTTCTGAGATAATGTGGTCAAACTTGCGATCGAAGATATTTAGTGTAAATACATATGGTGTTTTAATGAAAAATTTCTCGGTGATTTGTGGGTTAGCGAAGCGATCGTCGTCTAAGAATTGATCTTGGTTAGTTCTGATGATGTTATGATCGTAATATTCTAGTGTATATTCATTAGCTCGGGGTGCAGTGTGTGTTTTTAGTGATTTTTTGTATCCAATGTAAGTAAATTGTCTAGGTGTTAGTGGTGTAGTGAGTCGATATAGCATGTCCTTATTTCGTTCTATATCGATATGAGTGTTAGATAAAGGTAAGCAAAGGGGATTTGTAAAATGATAATATGAGGTCCAAGGAAGGGTAGGCATTAAAACGTATTCGTCTACAAAGTTACGTGTCTCGTTAGTGTCATGAGGGGTGTTTAAGGTGTATTGTGGAAATGAGGGTAAGGTGATAGCTAAAAATTCTTTTGTGTTAGTGTGTTGTGGATGGTTGATATAATCACGGGCTGTTCCTGGTTTCGCTGGGAAAGGATGGTTGGGGAACTTCCTTTTAAAAGTGCGGTAAGCTCTATTAGTGCTGAGTGAAGATTCAGTAGTTGTGGATGATGGTGCTAATGAATCAGTATAAATTGAAGAGGGTTTTAGGGGTAGGAGGGTTGGATGAATCTATTGTGGATGAGATTTGGTTTATGGTTGGGGTGTCAAGGTGATAGGATTGTTGTTGTAGGGTAATGAAATTATCTAGTTCTGGGGAGATTCGGGGGGTGTCTGAAGAATGAGATGATTGGTCTGAGTGAAGTGAGGAGTAGGTTGGAGTGACTTGGGAAGCATAAGAGGGTGTAGAATTGGTTGGGTCAGGGTTATTTGGTAGTATGGGTTGAAAAGGGGGTTGGGAAAAATTTAAGGGATTGGTGTGAAAATTATTTGATGGAGATGGTTCAGATTCGGCAAATTCATCGGGGGTTTCAATATTCGGGTTATTGAGTTGTGAGATGGAGTATAAAACTGAGATGTGTGAATTAGTATCGGAATTCATGCCGGATGTTACATTACTGGATGGGAAATCGGGTGGCGGAAAAGCAAAAAGTGGTATTATTGGGATTGGAGTGGTGAGGTTGGTTGGGTGGGAATTTGATCGGTGTAGGGATCCAAGTTGTCGGCTCATCGTGGGCTAAAAAAATTATTATTTTGAGACTGAAAAGCGGTGGTATGGGGTTGTTCTATAATTTTTTCATAAGTATTTTCATCTTGTGAGTGGTGTGGCATTATATGTTGGATGGGACTTTGTGATATGGTTGGTCTAAAATTATTATGTGTTATGGCTAAATTTCGAAAATTACGTGGGACTAGGGATAATGGATGGTTATGTGGTAGGGGTGGTAACTGTGGTGCTGTTGGTGTTGTGTCTGCATTGTTATGTTCTTCGTCGTATGTGTTCTGTCTTGTTGCTATTTTTGTGTTATATTCTTTTATTTGTGCGTCTAAAAGAATTTTGTTTATAGATGTAGAAAATATTCCAAAAAATCCTGCAAATAGTATGCGTGCTACACTTGCTTGTCTATTGACTTGTGTGTGTATAGCACATGTGTTATAGATTCCTTTTAAGAGTGAAAAAAGAAATCCAATAAAGTTAAACATTGTGTATAAAATAGTCAGTTTTTCTAAGATGTAGTAGGGCCATCCTAGAAAATCAAGAATTTCATTCTTGAGTGTAACAAAGCTAAAAATATTGACAGGTGATATATCTTGGGGACGGTATTTTTCACCGTTTAGATATATATAATCTTTAATGTCTTTAAAATATCCGCTATAGTCTTGCGTATAGATGTCTGGAAATCCTGCGGTTTCGGCAAGTTTGCGTAAGTTTTGGTCAATTGATTGTCTCTGTATTGTGTCCATTTGTGTTAATAATTCCTGGAATTGTTGTGTTCTAATGTGATGTTGAATATCTGATTTTGAGTATATTCCTATTGATTGTAAGTCTATATTTGGGTTTCGAGCGATAGCGCGAATGCTTTCTGGTGAAAATTTTTTGAGTGATTGCATTAATGTGGGATATGGGGTGAGAAGGTAATATTTATCTTCATCAGGGTTTAGTTGTACTACGTTGTGGCTATTTTCTGATCCACATGGAACTGCGGTATCCCAGAAATAGGTTCTTCGTGAAAGTGTGTCAACGAAATGTACTTTATTCTTATAAAAGATAGGGATTCTTTTATAACATCGTTTATCGTGAAAAACGTATAGTGGTGATGCTTTTTTAGTACAAGTATAAAACCATAAGATGTTTCCTTCATAGTCTAAAAAATTTGATCTATTTCCTGATAGTAAATATCCTGCGTAGGGTATTTTTAATACTGCTAGTGCAAGTGATTGTAATATTTGTGTTCTTTCTAATTCGCATAGTTGGTGTAATGTTTCTAATTCGGAGAGTAACATTTCTTGAAAAATTCGGCTAATCGTGTAGTCTAGTTTCATATCTAAGTGAATATCATAGTGGATATTACCAAAATATGTACTATTCATTAGTGATAGTTCTTGTAAACGTGTGCTTTGATCGTTTTGGGGTTTTAAATGTCCACCAGGTTAACCTGTATTCTTTTGAAAATTAACTGGTATATATGATGTTCCTTCGTTTAGGGGATGACTTGTGGCGTATGGGTCGACTTTTATTTTTCCAGTGGTCATGTCGAATCCATTTTCGTATTCAACTAATATTTCAGAGTATTGTGTTTTGTGAAGTGGGTTTCTGTATTTACATGCAAGTTCTGTTTCTTGATATATTTGAAAACGTGTTAATTTATGTTCTATATTATGAATGTTTCGAAAATTAGAACTTATTTTTCGTAATGGATTTACTTGTTCATATGGTATTGATTGTATAAAAAAATTTTCGTGAAATTTTATCATACGAGCGTGTATTTTTGCTACTTGAAATGTTGTACATGTGTCTTCGGGGAACCAAACAATTGTTGCTTGTGTTCTGGTTGTAGGGTCGCAATAACCTTGGTCGTTTTTACAAGGTAATCTAATTCCTTGATAAATCATTGTGTTGTCTGATAAATCTCGTGTGAGTTGTATTTTTTCGAGTTGTATTTTCCAATCGAAAAACATTATTTCTTGGTATCCTTTATTTTTTGTGTCTGCTTTGCAGTTTGATGGGTCATTTATACCAATGTGTGGTATCTAGTGTTTATCGTGCATGTCATAGGTTAATCGTCCGTGTGCGCCGTTGTATGGGTATTTTTCATCTAATTTTATATGTCCTTGATGTCTTTCAAGTTCTGCTTGATGTACAGAATCTGAAAAAACTTGGAAATATACTAAATTTCTATCTGTGTTTTTATTTTTTGTGATGTTTAGTCGGAGTAACTCGTTTTTACAATCTTCGGGATTGAGATGTAAAAGTCGTTCTATATTACTCTGGTAGAATGATTCATGGTCAAGTCGGTTTTTATTTTGTTTGAGACTTGTGAACAATGTACTTTCTTTTCAGAAAATGTTGCTGTGAATTTATATCCTATAACTGTAGTTGCTCGGGCTTTTGAATAAAGTGTTGCTATGACATTTGTAGTTTCTATGGCTTGGGGTTCTGTTTCGCACTGTGATACTTGATTTATTGCATACTTGTGTAGTGTTTTTTGTTCGTTTTCTTCACAATCGTAATGTGTTACTAACAAATCTTGGGGTCCTGTGCGGGGAGAAGGGTTTATGTTTTGATTTGAGATTACTAGAAAAAGGAGTTGGAGAAAAATTAATAATTTTAGAATATACATGTGTATGATAATCCTGAGTATGGGTTATAAAATGTGATGTAACCAATTGTCTTTTTGGTATATCTGTCGTATTTATATATTACTTCAGTGGTTATAAATGGTGGTGGTAGTGATTGAGCTGTTATGATTGGTGGGTTTAATGGGTAGGGATGTTGAGTAATGTTGTTTAATTTAACTGTGATTTCAAACTTTAATTGTAAACTGTTTTGTTGGAGTATTTGGATATTGTGATCACGGATATCGTCGTGAATGTCTTGTCGGTATTGTAATCTATTAAGTGCCCAGTTGTGGAGGCGATTACTTTCTAGATGTTGTCCAAATAATGGTGGAGGGGCTGTAAATGTATTCCAATTTAGTCTTAAAGGGATATTTGTTGATGATTGTTCTCGATATCTGGCGTCGAGATTATTTGGAAAATTTAAGTTAAAAGGTGGTGGTGAAATCTGGCTTATTGATGGTGTTGATGGTAGTGATAATGTTTCTGGTAGTGATGAGGATGTTGTTGTATCCGTAGAAATATCTATTGGATCATTGACTAAATTTGATTCACCTTGTGTAAATGAATGTGTTGTCCAATATGGTAGTCGTGATGCCTGGTTTGGGGGGTTAAAGGGATTTTCACGTATTTGTTCAGATGTTGGTGTTGAACCTAAGTAATCTGATGGTAGGCTTGAGGTGCTACGTTGTGAAAGAAGCGTAGGGGTTTCTGGTAATAAACCAATGGGGTTTTCTGGAGTGTTTTGTGATGGGGATTGATGTATATCAAAATGAACTCGGGGAGTTTGAAAATTCCTGTTTCGTCGAGGATGTATAATTTGTCTATTTATTTCGACTGTATTTTGGTTTTGACTAGGATTTCTTATTCTACTTAATTCTTGTGGTAGTGTTGGGTATAAGTTATATGTTGGTTCGCTTAGAGGTGCTTGTCGTTGAACTGGTTCTAGTGGTTCTGATAAACGAGCGTGTCGTTCTTCAAAAGTGTATGGGTTATCTTGAAAGGAAATTCGTGTAGATGTTTGAGGATTATTGGTAGTTGAAGGTGTTGTTGGGTTATCTTGGGATGATGTCGGTGAAGACTGACTTGGTGACTTTTGGGTAGCAATTTTTGATAGCTTTTTGGTCTATTCTTTTAGTGAAAAAGTTAATGTTTATTAAATTATTCTTCTAAGAAAAGAATTAGGAGGATTGTTGCTAGAGCGAATGTGATGATTGCTTTCTTTATACATTTGCATATGGTCAAAATGAGGGATGATAGAAATGTTATGAAAATTACAAATAGTAGAAAAATATCAGTTCTACTGAAAATAGTTCGTATCATTTAGACAAGTTTTATAAATCGTACCTGTGGATATAATCAAGGGTTTTTGAAAGTTGGAGAAATAGTTCGAATATAGTGTAGAAAATTAAAAAAATAATACAAAAAATGATTAAGAGTATTAGAAAAGATTCAAGGATATCAAAAAGAAATATTATGAAAGTTTCAAGTATCGTAAAAAATTGTTTGAGGTTTGTGATAATTTTAGTGACTGTTTGATAGAAGAGCATTTAAGAAATGGCTTCGTGATCGAATATTTTTTGTTGTTTGGGGCAATTTTCAAGTGTGGTCGGATTATTTATTAGTTTTTTGACAAGTGGGTTGAGTTTTGTAAAAAATTGTTGGGGGCAATTTTTATGGTGATCGGGAGGTCTTCTTTGTCTTTATTTTCATTTGTCAAATGATCTGGGGTATTTTTGAGATTTTTATACTTTAGGCTAAATAAAATGGTCGTTTTTTTACTTTAGGCTAATTTAACATATTTGTTTGGGGGGTATTTGAGGGCTGAGTTGGGGAAATATTGTTGATCTTTGGTTTATTAGATAAGGGAGGGTTATGATATTATGGTGATATTTATTTTAGTTGTCAAGTTGGAGTGGTTTGCTTATTTTTGACCTGGAGGTCGTAGAGTTATAGTTATAGATATGCCTGGAGTTTAATATTTTTCGTCTAGTTGGTTTGTGTTAAAGTTATAGAAGGTGACGGATTGGATGAATCCTATTGGCTAATTTTGAACTAGAATCGCTGCGTGTTTATCAGCATGTTATCTTGAAAAATGAAAGTGTAAAATGTTTCAGAGGTGCAAAGATTTTTAAATGTAGAATTTAAGGTTGTTTTTGAAATTCAACTTTCTGTAATATTTTAGATTGTGGGATGAATACTTTATAATTTTTACGTGGTTGATTTCTAAGTCGTGAAGACTCTCTATGTTCTGATTTGTCGATTTTTTTTTGGGGTATTATTTGTTCTGTCATTTTTATATTTTTTCTTTCTTTTTGAGATGTATTTTGATCGAGATTTTTTGTATTGTTTTTTGTGGTGTTTGATTTTGTATTTTGATTTCCGAGGTGAATATCATTTTGTTCCTTTGTTATGCTGTCCGTATGTGGGTTATTTTGAATAACTTTTAAACCTGTAAAAGAATATAATTGAGTTAGTTCGCGGAGTGCGTATTCTTTTGGATAATAAGGTAATAGGTTATTTCGGTGTTGAACGATTTCTTTTTTATCTGAGTCGGTGATTTTATATGTTACATCAGTGGGTTTTGCAATTATTTGGTATGGTCCTTTACGAAGGGGTTGTAACTTTTTTGGAATTCCTTTTTGAGTATTAAAATTGGGTATTAAAACAAATGTTCCAATTTTTAAATCGGAGGCTGGTGTAAAGCGTGAATTTATTTGTTCATTAATATTTTGCCTTTGTAACAACTTTTTTGTTACCTTTTGGTAAATTTCATTGTGTTTTTTTATCTCTGTTTAAAATCCATTCGGTGTGTGTACCGGAGGCTAATTTAAGAATTTGTGGGTGATGAAAATGATCTTCATCGTGTGTATGTAATGGTAGGTTATAACAAATTGAGTCTTTATTTGGTTGACAATAACCTTGTGCGTTTTTATGAGAGTTTGCTGTAAACATTATTGGTTTGCGTGGCTTTTGGTTAAAAACCATTTCATATGGTGACATTCCTAAAGTTGTCGTGATTTGTGAATTATATGCTAAGGGAAATAGTTTTACATCTGCTGACCATTCGGTATATCTTGTATCATTTCCATTGATGATACATCTGAGATATTCTTGTAATGAACGGTTCATACCTTCGACTAAGCCGTTTGTCCAAGGTGCGTGAGATGTACGTGGTTTGTGTTTAATGTTATATAAATGACATAGTGTGATGATTTCATTATTTATGAATTCTGTACCGTTGTCTGTAACTAAAATTTCTGGTAGTCCGAATTTTGCTATCCAGTGTTCATAGAGTGTTGTGTAAGCGTAATAAGCGTTACAATGTGGTACTGGGTTAAGTGCTACATAATGTGTAAATGCGTCAACAATTACCATAATGTAGGAGTTTCCTTCGGATGAGGGTGAAATTGGTCCTTTGGTATCAAATGAGATACGATGATTAAAGTACAAACTTTGTCCTTTAAAATCTTGTTTTTGTGCTATTTGTTTTTGATTTGGGTAAGGTTTATTTAGTTGACATACTATACAGTCATTGCATAGTACTTTTATCCAAATTGGTGCATTTGGGAAATAAGAGTTTTGTATAAAATTTGAATTTGTTTTTTCTGATCCAGAGTGTCCTTTAATATTTTGTGTATGTGAAATATTAAAAGCTATAAGAATCATACTTAAAGGGAGACAGGGAACTGTAGATTCATTTAGTTTGTATTCTAGAAGGTCTGTGTTTCCGTTAATTGTTGTATTATTGAATTTTCGAAAATATCGGAGGAGTGTTTTGTTTCCTAGAATAGTTGACTCTGCTTTGATAGGTTTAGTTTTATATTTGTGCCATGATTTCAGTTGTCGAATTACTGGGTCAAGTTTTTATATTGTTTCAGTGTTGAAATTGTAATTGTTTCTGTTGGGGGGAGAAAAATGTTTTCAATTTCTAATTTAGATAAGGGTATTGTGTCAAGTGGGTCATGGAGGTCAAAAACTTGATTTATTGTGTATTTTGAATCGTTTGTTTGTGGTCCTGATAAGTTTATTTTATCAGTCAAATTTTCTTTTTCAATTAGTGGAAAATGGTCTTTTTTAGGCGGGTGTTGTTTTTTTCTTTTTTGTTGGGTGTTGTTTTTTATCCATTGTGAATATGGGATTGGTTTAAAAGATGATGTTCCAAGTAGATCAACTTCATAGTGATTATTTTGACAATCAAAATAAAGTGGGAAATGTTGTAAATTATTTATTTGTGATTGTTCAACGTCAGTTTTTACTGCATATTTGCATTCCAATCGGGGTGATGTTTCATTTTCTGCAAGGTAGAATTTTATGTTTTTGGGTATTTCAACTGTGGTTTTTCGTGTAAGTAATTCAGGTGGCGTATTTCGACTCAAGGTGTCTGGTAATGCAAGATTTTTTCCTGCGGTCCAAACTATATGTAAGTTTGGGAATTTCATTAAAATGAGTTGAAATCTATAAACTCGGTGGTTTGGATTAGACTTTTGTGTAAAAAGAAAGATGATTGGTTTATGGTCTGTGAATAGAACTGTGGGATGTTTTGATCCAAGTATCAGAAATTCATATTCTGTTAGTGTATATATTATGGCTGTACATTCTCTCATTAGAGTTGAGAGTCGTAGCTCTGCTTGAGTGAATAATCGAGAATTTGCTGATATGAGGTTCATTTTATTTGTACTATTATGTGATTGTAATAATGCTGCGCCGATGCCAAAGTTCGAAGCATCGCACATTGCATAAAAATGGTTGATTTGAATCTGGAATTGTGTTTGAAATTTGTTCAGTTAGAAGTTTTTTAATTTCTTCAAATCGTGCTTGATGTTCTGTATTCCATTCAAAATTATTTTGTTGTCTAAGTATGTTATAGAATGGTCGTAGATATAATTGCATTTTATAAACATATTTGCTTAAAAAGTTTAACATTCCAAGGAATTCTTGGATTTTCTTTTTATTTGTTGGTGGTTGGAGTTTTTGAATAGCGTCTATACGTGATTTCAATGGAGTGATTGTTTTTCTTTCTATATTATGCCCTAAGAATTTAACTTTTGTCAAAAAGAAGTGTGATTTATCGGGGGCGGCCTTCAGATTTTCGTTCTGAAGTATTTGGTGATATTGTTCTAAAACATTGAACATTTCCTCTTTTGTCTGTGATTGCATAAAAACATCGTCTAAATAGGTGATTGCATTTTTCTTGAGTATTAGTGGTCGAAAAATTTTGCTCATAAAAGCTGAAAATGCTGCTGGTCCTATGGATATTCCATAGAATAAGCGGTTGAATTCGTATTGTTGATTTCCAATAACAAATTGTGTTAAGCGTCGTGATTGTTCATCTAATGGCATTTGATTATATGCACTATTCATATCGGCGGTGGTAAAGTATTTTCCGTTTATTTTTGTTAAAATAACTTGTATTGGTTCAATGGGCCAATTACACTTTGATTCATCTATGAGTGAGTTGAGGTATCTAGCATCGAGAACAATTTTTAATGATTCTCCTTTGGCTAGAATGATAACAAGGTTGATAAATGTGTTGCCTTTTGGTTGTTCCTCTTTGTTTACTGGTGATATAATGTTGTATTGTTCTAAAATGTCGAGTAATCTGTTCACTTTATCGTGTAAGTGAATTGGTACTTTACTTGCTCTTTGTTTTTTGAAAACTGCGTCTGGTTTTAATGGGAGATGTAGTGATGAGCTGATTTTGCCAACATCAAATTTGGATGTTGCATAGACTGATGAATATTTAATTAGCTGTTTTGCTAGTTTTTCAAATTCGTCTTGTGTTATTTGTGAATGTTGGAAATTAAACATTGTTAAAAACTTCTGTTGATTCTCTGTGTAGTTACTTATATTGAATGTAGGTTTGAAATATGGGGTTTTTGTGAACTAATCCGTATTTCTGTTTTCGTTAATTATTATATTATTTATAGATAATTCTTCATTAAGGATTGTGGATTGGCAAATATCTAGTAATTGGAGTATATTATTTACACGATATGCTTTTTCGTGTATTGGTGATATTGTAGCGTTGGTTTCGCAATAGCCTAAAAGTCCTAAAGGTAATGTTACTTGGTAAGGTGTATTGTTGTATACATGTAAGGAAATAATATCTGAATTCGAGTTTTTCAAATATTTTATTGATGAGATTGTGATTTTGAAAAACTTATGAATAGGTTTGAATTCAAAATCTGACATATAAAATTTTTGTTTGTTTTGTTTTTTATCATATTGGTGAACTTGTTTGATTGAAAAAATATAGATGTTTCCTGATAGTGGTTTCAAGTGTTTTCTTTGTTGGTTATATATTGGGTAAAATTTTGAAAAAAATGGTGGTTGTTTATTTAATCTTTGAAAAAATGTTAGGGATGTGTCTTTTGTTTTTGTATATTTATCTTTGATTAATATTTTACTATTCAAGATGTTGATTGTTGGTATATATTTAGAGATAAATGGTATTCCAATGATATTGTGTTTAATATCAGTGATATGGAATATTTGTTTAAATGGTTTGGTTAAAATTTTGTTTTGCTCCATTGTTCTTGTGGGGAGAAGAAATAATTGAATTTTTCCGTAGTTTATTAATGTTGATCCTTGTGCTGTTGCTAGTTTGCTGGAGGTTTCAAGAGGTGTTAGCTTTGGGTGTAAGGTTTTTATTTCATTCCATGTGGGAATGTTTATTATATTTGATTCTGCTCCTGAATCAATTAAAAAATCAATTTCAAGATCTGGTGGTTGAAATTCTTTGCTTCTTGGACTTTCCAAAAGAAATGGTATTGTCCAAATTTTTTCTTTGGGTTGTTCTTTTTGTATGTTTTGATAGATGTGATTTGTATTCAAGCATTTTGTTTTTTCTTTCTCATTGGGTTGGTTTGTAGTGTTAATTTCATTAGTTTTTTGTGTCGTCGGTGTGGAATGGACGGGTTCAATATAATAATTGTGAAGGAGTTCTGATTGATTCTCATTTATGTGTGATGAAAAAAGTTCTTCATATATAACAGGTTCATAGTCATTTTTGACTTTTATCATGTTGATGGAGAGAGTGTTTTCTGCATCGCTTTCTGAATCTGATGATCCACAGTTTATTTGATTGAGTTGTAACGTATCAGTTACTGTGTCATCAATACCTGGAGGGTCTGATGTTGTTTCTGGATTAGATTGTACTTGATTAATATGTCTTTGATGTTTAGGTGTATTACTTCTGTGGCGATTATTAGAATTATTATAGTTATTATTATTCCGGTGTGGTGACTGGGAATAATTTCTATAACGATTATTATAACTTGAGTGTCGATTTTGTGAATTATTTCGCGATCTGTTTTGGTAATTATTGTTTGGTCTGTTATAGTTCGATCTATTATATGAGTTATTCCTTGATTGATTGTTCGGGTAATTCTGGTTTCGGTTGTTTAAATAACTTCTATTCCGATTATTGGAGTAGTTTCTATTCCTATTGTATGATGAATTTCGTGATTGATTGTTTGGATAATAATTATTTCTTGATTGGGAATTAGATCTAGAAACAAATCGTTGTGTATTTGAATGTGATCTGGAGTAGTTATTTTGACTATTTGGTCTATTGTAGTGATTTTGTGATGAATTATGCGTGTTTCTTCGTTCTGGTGATCTTCCTCTATAACTTGAGTTATATGGTGATTGATTTCTTGTATAATTTGTATTGTTCGGGAGTGGTTTTCCTGAACTGTTGTTGCTGTAGACTGTTTTGTTCGGTAGATTTTGATCTTTTTTCATGTATTGATAGAATGATTTATTTGGTTCTTTATATTTTTGAGGTTTATTTTGATTGTCTTGCTGTTTTTGTCTACATTCAGAAATACTATGTCCGTATCGTCGGCAATAATTACACCATTTTTTGAAAGATGGTTTGCTTTTAAAGTTTGGGTGTTTTTCGTAAATATTGAGTATTTCAGTGATTTTTTCAACGAGATCTGTATCTGATTCCTGTATATTGTTTATATTTGTGGAAGCTGTTTCAATTCTGTTAACGTTTTGTAATTTCAGATTTTCCGTTTCTTCGAGTTTCATTGTGATTTCTGCTTGTTCTAGTTTGTCTACTAGTTTTCGAAAATCTAAATCGGGTTCTCGAATTGACGAAGGATGGGATGCTCTCTTTTTTATTGCTATTTTCCTTAATTGTGGTGTTAAGGTCATCATTAAGATTTCTGTCATCTTTGTGTTTTTATAGTCATGTGTATTTAATGAATATGCTTTTCGAACTAGTGTTTCGATTCGTACTGCTAATTGCTTGATGGTTTCGTTTGGTAATCTGCGAATTTCATTACATAAAACTCTTTGTTGTTGTTTGTTTCTTTCGGAGTCAAACATTTTTGAAAATTCTTGTGTAAATCTTTTCCAATTTGATTTTATTTCTATAGGTAATACTGAAAACCTCTTTTGGGCTGCGCCATCTAGAGTTGTTTGTATTAACGCTGTGCGTCGATGTATCCAGTTTTGATGTAGTGGCGTATTAATTGGTTCAGGTCCTATATTTAAAATCAAATTTGCTGTGACTGCATTTAAATAGTCTTCTACAGAATATTCAGGGTCTGTTCCTGTGAATACCATTAAAGGTTTATTTGATGTTATTGATGATCCACCCATAAGGTATGGATTCATCGTCATTTGTAATGATTCTGCTGCATTTGGCATTTGAGAAAAATTTGAAAGTTGATTTCTTGTTATTTCGTGTTGTTGAAGATAATATGGGAGTGGTATTTCATTTTGCATTTGTGCTGGTTGGTACGAGTTTGCAATCATTGGGTTTTGTTGCTGAATTGGTTGAAAAGATTGTGTATTAATTGGGTTTTGTTGTTGAATTGGTTGTTGATTTTGTGTATCTATTGGTTGTGGAGAAAAAATTCTATAATATGTATGTGGTTTCTGTATTCCTTGTCCACGATATTCTTGGTTATAGGGTGTAAATATATCTGGTTGTAAGAAATCATCATCTGAGGATAAGTAATCCATTTGATAAGATGTTTGTTTTTTATTTTTATTTTGTTGAAAAAATGGATAGTTTTCACTACGATCCTGTGGAGGATGTAAATTTGTTTGGAAATTTACTGAATTAGGTGGTGCCATTGGGTTATCCCAGTTTCGAGATCTTGTATAACTACTAAAATTTTTTCGTGGTTGATAATTTGTTTTTGATGGATGTGTGTAATTATAATTATGGTCTGCAAAGTTGTTTCTAGTGAACGTTTTGCGTGTTTTTGGCGGTATTGTCATGGGTCTGTATGTTTGGTAATCCATGTGTGAATATTTTGGGGCAACTGAAGGTTTAACGGTTGATTGTAAGGTTACCTGTGTTTGTGAAGGGTTTGTATTTCTTGGTGTTGTTAAGTTTGGACGTATTGGTGAAATACTTTGTTGTGTAGTTGTTGTGTGTACGATTTCTTCATTTATGAAGTGTGATGGTGTCTGGATATCTTGTTGAGTAAGATTCCTAGTTCCATTGAGGTTTTCATTGTGTATGACTGTAGAGTTTAAACTATTATTTTGCATATCGGGTAAAAATGTATTATAGTTTAATGGTGTTGCATCAATGGTTAATGGTATTACTCGTACATAATCTCTTACATAAGATATCGTACTTATTGCTTGACTTGAGATTGATTGTGGGAAGTTTATGGATGCGGGATGAGACCATTCGGGGTCCCAAACATAGTCTGATTGTTCTGTGATGGCAGTATCATCGTTTGAGTTTTGGGGTCTAAAATTTTTTCTTGCTTGTGAAATTAAATCAATATTATGTGTGAAATAATCTATTATGAACCATGCCAAGATTTTTTGTAAGTCGTGTTTTGTATGTTGTGAAACTTCATCTTTCGTGAAATTTTCTTTAATTATATTTAGAAAACTAGAGAGTAGTGTGATTTCATGTCGTACTCTTATATGTTTAGATGTTTCTGTCGGTGAGACATTTGGTATCTGGATTTCGTTTTCTAATATCGAGATATAACTATATATTATCGCAAAAACTTCATTGGTGAATATGGAGTTTGCTCTTTGTGAGTTATGATATTGGATGCTTTTTATATATTCTGAGAATACTTTTGAGAATTCTAAATCAAGGTCGTCTGTTTGAATTATATATTTACTGTGATTCTGGTTTGGTGAGCTGAATTCTATGGAGTAGATTCCGTATTGTTGTGTTAGGTTACATATATCTTTTAGATAGTGATCGATAATTTGTCTTTTGATTTTTACATCTGGGAACTCTGTTTTACATGGACTGATTCCGGGTTCAAACAAATTTAAGAGTAAATTTTTGCAGAATATATGCTGTCCTCTATCAGTGGTTGCATCTACGATAAAGGGGAAAATATCATCATCATCTGGACTTTCTTCACCTGGGGTGTGCGTTGAGCTCATTTTTTTGTTCGATGACTGTTAATATGTAATTATCAATGTGTCTAATTGGTTGATTCCAATTGTATAAATGTACTGGTTTGTGTTTATACTGCTTTTTTATTCTTCTTTTTCCTCTTTTTGATGAATTTGAAGTTGTTTCTGAGTCAGAGAAATATAATTGATCGTGAATTGGGCAATTTTTATCTATTGATTCTTTTAGTTTATAAAGTTCGTCTAAACTGTTGGTTTCTGATTCTGAAAATGCGTTTCGATTTTTTGAAAATCTTTTTCGTGTTATTTGTCTTTGTTTAGTTATTATTTTTCTCTTTAATGTTTGTCGTTTTGTTCTAATGTATCCAACTGTTTGTGTATGAGGTGTGATTACAAGGTCGTATTTTTTGTTATTTATTTCACAATTGTGTAAAACGATTGTTTGTTTATTTCCTAGGTTTTTAAATGACATAAGGTTTAGGATGACGGATGCAAAAGGTTGTTAAATGATTTCTATTTGCTTAAACTGTTAGTCCTTACGATTTTTTTGTTAGCCTAACCTGGGTCTATTTGTTCAGGGTTGGGGAGAAATGTATATCGATTCCGAAGAATGATTTTATACTTTCTCGTGGATAGTATAAGCTAAGGTGTTAACTTACTTAATCTTACTTAAGGGTAGTGATTGTGTTCAGGGTTGGAGGATAGTAAATCGATCCACAAGGTTCAGGTATAATTAGAACGCGAGTAGTTCGTTAGATACTATTTTAAACTTACTAAGTTTAAGATTTATCCTGGGTCTGGTAAGAGGGGGGATCAAGTGAAGGATGAATAACCGAAGTTCTTCACTGTTTATCCTAATTTGAATGATTAGTTTTGTTCAAAAATTTCTATTAGTCCTGGGTTTTTAGAAAAGGTTGGATAGTGAATCGACGTTTGAGGTCGTTAGACACTCGTTAAGTGGGTGGGGGAGAACAAAGTTGTTCTTTTTGATCCAAGGATAGGCCTTGATGATCAAGTTTTAAATTTAATTAAATAGAAAATGATTTAAGATCCAAGGATAAGCCTTGATGATCTGATTTTAAAATTAAGTGAATTTAAGTTTAAAATGTTTTAAATTTGTGTAAAGAATAGATTTAGTATTTTTATGATATTAGTGAGCTTATGATTGCTGTTATGTTTAGGCGATGAAGCTGGAACAACAGGATGATTTATAATTACTAACCATTTATTGTCATGCTACTAATTTTTATTTTGATTTTTCAATAAATATTTTTCAAACATGTTTTGTATATTACTGCAGAATTTAGGAAAACGATCTGAGATCTTTTTATCAATCGTTATTGTATATTAATAATTTTGTTTAGCGCCTGAAATGATTTTGAAGATTGACTTCAAAATTTTATGTTTGCAAATGAAAATCTAAATTCATTGCTAGTAGTATTCTAAATACAAAAGTTTGTTCTGGCTTTTGCCGAACCATCATATAACTATATGGTAAGTTTCTGCTTTGTCGTATGTCGTCTCTGGTTCGAGGTCTTCTTCCAATTCCGGGTAGTTCTGTTATCGTTCGGAATATTGGCTCTGATCTATTGAGTCGTAGAGACATTTCGATTAAATTATTGTCGTATAACATTTTGTAAATGTTTTGTCTAAATTCTAATCTATTATTTGTTAATGCTAAGCTATTAAGGTCTTGTTCGAGACTTATGGTCGCACCAGATGAGTTAGGACCGATGGGTATAACTCATAGAGTAATTTCGGATAGGGTACACCGTCTGCTCG